>NC_142462.1:81023324-81174839 GCF_049115385.1 Moschus berezovskii
TCGCATGCTACAGGGTAACTAAGCCCATGTGCTGCAACTACTGAACCCACTTGCTGCAACTACTGAAGCCTGCATGCCCTAGAGCCCGTGCTCTTCAACAAGAGAAGCCACTGCAAGGAGAAGCCCATGCACCACAACTAGAGAGTAGTCCCTGCTCACTACAGCTAGAGAAAGCTCATGCATAGCAATGAAGGCCCAGCACAGCCAAAAATAAATAAAATTTGAAAGAAAAGAACAAGTCCCAGAAGTTGTATCACATCATTTCCACTCAACTACATTGTCTTTAACACCCAGGGAGGTGTTAGGATTCTTCTCATCTGTTGAGGATCTATTAGTACCAGGAGAAAGTTTCTGCCATGCTAGGTTTTCAGGTAAAGCCAAAGTAAGTTTCTACAACCTACATCTATCTCCACCTTTTAAAATGGTAAATCGATTCTGAACCAATTAGCCTTTGATCTTTAACATTTAACTTTGCACCAAGCTCTAAAGGACTGAAGAAAATTACAGGTATGCATAATCATCAAGGCTGTAATAAAGGCAAGAGTAATGTAAAAAAGGCAGGCTAGTAATGAGCCTTACGAGTCTCATTTAATAGGTATAACAAAAGCAATCAATTATAAGTATTATTTGCACAACAACTGCAAAATAGAGTGTGAAAGTCACTCAGTCATGTCTGACTCTTTGGGACTCTATGAACTATACAGTCTGGAATTCTCCAGGCCAGAATACTGAAAAAAAAAAAAAAAAGACTGGTCCAATTCAGGGCAAATGTAATGGGCAACAGTCTTATTCTTTATTACTTAAGCATCTATTTATTGTTGTTCTTTTTAACTTGTTTTATCCTTCTCCCCACAAAAATGTTGAAAACCCAATGGGAATACATAAAATACCAAAGGTAACAAATTGGAAATGTTTTAAAACAAACAAAGGCATGGGTATAAAATGGGTCTATGAATGAGCTGGCACAACTTTGATGATTTTTTTCAGTAGGTGGCAATCTAGACCACCCATTAAGACTGGCTGCAAAATTCACATCGTTTCTAAGATCCTTATGATTCAATTTCTATCTTAGTTCCCTGCATGGGTCTTGCATTTTCATACATTCATAATTTTGTCTGCTGTTGCTTCTGCACCACCTTCTCCTTATCATAATCTTCCCCATCTCAGGCCAGGTAGTCACTGCCTCTGGAGGTCTTCCAGGTTTTCCTCAGCAGAGTTAGTCATGCTCTTTCTTACTCCCACAGTCATACTTACAGTATTCAAGATCTAAACTTTTGCTGAATTCCATTAGTTTTGTGTTAATATCCCTTTCATTAAAGTGTACACTTAGTAAGGGCAAAGTCATTCTTTCTTTATTCACCTCAGTTTCCTCCTCTCCCTTTCATACTGCCACATATATAGCAAGTGCTCATTAAATGCTGTTCGATATATAAGTAAAAGCTTGCATTTCTAGCCACCTACTCTACTGAAAAATTCTTATTTTTGCCCATTTTCCCCCACTGACTCTTGAGCTCCCCGTACCTGCATAAGGAGCCAGGTATACGGATGTTCACGGCAGCATTGCTTATAATTATGAAGAGTTAACAGCTACCTAACTGCAGATGCTGATTGCAGCCATGAAATTAAAAGACGCTTACTCCTTGGAAGGAAAGTTATGACCAACCTTGATAATATATTGAAAAGCAGAGACATTACTTTGCCGACAAAGGTCCGTCTAGTCAAGGCTATGGTTTTTCCCGTGGTCATGTATGGATGTGAGAGTTGGACTGTGAAGAAAGCTGATCACCGAAGAACTGATGCTTTTGAACTGTGGTGTTGGAGAAGACTCTTGAGAGTCCCTTGTACTGCCAGGAGTTCCAACCAGTCCATTCTAAGGGAGATCAATCCTGGGTGTTCATTGGAAGGACTGATGCTAAAGCTGAAGCTGCAATACTTTGGCCACCTCATGCGACGAGTTGACTCACTGGAAAAGACTCTGATGCTGGGAAAGGTTGGGGGCGGGAGGAGAAGGGGACGACGGAGAATGAGATGGCTGGATGGCATCACCGACTCTGTGGACATGAGTTTGAGTGTACTCCGGGAGTTGGTGATGGACAGGGAGGCCTGGCGTGCTGTGATTCATGGGGTCACGGAGAGTCGGACACGACTGAGCGACTGAACTGAACTGAACTTGTCTTAGGAAATGTAGACATAAACTGTTTAGTTCATACACAAGAATTCTATATATCAGTTAAAATAAATCAATTGATGCACGTTTGTCAATCAAGAAGAATAAATCTCAAAAAAGCCTTAAATGAAAGAATTTAAGTTCATGAATAGTATATAAGGTATGATAACATTAATGTAAGTTACAAGTATTATCTTTTCACTAAGAAGCCAGGTAATTTGTTTAAAAGAAAAATGAAGTTTTTAAGAAAACCCATAAAGATCTTTGCTTCAACCTCACTTTCCCTCTAGCTTCTGTGCTGTCTTTATATGGTTTTTTCTTCCAGTCGATGGAGCACAAGAAAGAGAGAAGTTGGAGAATTTTGTCCTCCTTTCCTGCCTGCACAGCTCTGTTAGTGGCTGTGTCCCTGCAAATCTAAGTGTAAGGCAGCGTCTCTCCCAGGCTTCTGCCCTCAGTGGATTTCTTTAAGACCGGTTATTTCCTTTGCTGCTTCAGGCCTAGAGGAGGCAATGGTTTCCTATTGTCACTCATTTCTGGATACCTCCCTGAGGGTTTCCTTAACTTTTCCTACACCTCTATAAAATGTAACCCCTCAAAAGTCTCTTCAGTTGAACCACCAGATACAGGGGCTCTGAAGGAGGTCTCGGTTCTAGACCCAGCTCTGCCCCTGATGAGCTGAAGGAGACTGAACAAGTCATTTCTCTCTGGACCTCAGCCACCTCTAAGTGAAGGAGGAAAAACAGGTGACTTTCAAAGTCTTATCTGCCTTGAAGATTCTGGAATCCACTGGAGTCTGAGACAGGATGATGTCCTGTCTCAAGTGAAGCTTTGTAGTATATTTGTTTAAAGATGATCCTTTTAAGAGAAAGTTAAGGATGTTTACCTTTTAGTTTTCACTCCTTTAAAGGGAATGCTTCAGCAGAGTGAGCTTCTGGAGCCCCCAAAACATCCAGTTCTTTTCTTTCTCTCTTTCCCAAACTTATATCCTGTTTCCTCTTTCATCTACTCCTGTTCTTTGTGTGCCACTTCTCAAGGCTATTAGAGGGACAAAAAGCACAAAGGTCTTGGCCCTACAGCCTCAGTGGTTATTCAAAGAGCGCACCAGCTATAAGATTGACAGTCTTCTGAGCCTAATGCCAAGAGCCCCCTGCCCCTGCAGGCTATCAACACCTTTACTGGAGTGAAACTGCTCACAAACTTGTCTACTAGGAATGGAGGAGCAGCTGGCATAAAGGACATCTGGAGAGTTTCTAGCTAGGCACAAGGTACAGGCTGCCTGCCAGAACTGCTGCCAATGATCCAAATGTTTGTGTAATCTCTAAATGTGCACCCATTCAAGGAAATTTAATTTCAGTCCTTTTTGTCAACCTTCCTCTCTACATTCAGAGAGAAGACTGTTTCTGGGGGCATCAAAGCACCCAAACCAGGCTCTGTTTATGAGACAAGGCTTGACTTTAACCCCACCCCTTCCCAATCCTCTTCACTCTGATGCAATGTTGTAGACACAGTGTCCCTAGCTGGCTTCATTTCCAAGGAAGCAGAACCACTGCAAATCCATATTTATTTTACCTGCAAAAATCCCAAACCAATGATTATTAGAACCCAAGAGTTTAGGGAAAGAAAAGAATTGTTTAAAAATATGAAAGCCCAAAAAGAAATAATAAAATATGAAAAATCAATAACAGTCTTGTATAATTTTTAGTAATGCTCACTATTCACTCACTGATAAAAAGGTGAACTAGCTGGTGACTTCTCCTGTAGACACATAATAGCATGCCCACCAGTATATAACATATCTGGCCACTTGATTTTATTATCTCTAAGCAGGTAATTTTTAACTGTTACTTTTAGTAACTTAGTCTAGTTAAGAGTTACCATATTTACCAAATAAAAATACAAGATGCCCAGTTAAATTTGAATTTTAGGTAAACAACAGCTTTTCAGTTTAAGTATGCTCCAAATATTGCATGGTCTGAAATGCAAATATAACTGGATATCTTGTATTTTATTTGCCTCTAATCTAAGAGCCACGATCTTCTATTCTTTCTGTAGGGCTCATTACATGAATCCATCTCAGCGATCTGAAGACTTCTGGTGCTGCACATAGGAGAATTCTATCCTACTTGGCTAGGGACCAGGATTACCCAAGTAAGCAGAGGCTGGGTGGCTGGATCACCTATGAGATGCAGCCCAACTCTCTGGTTCTCCATGATCACTTCTCTTCTGAGCTCCAAAACCCCCAGCAAGCCCCAAACTCCAGTTAAAAAATTGCTTGGCCAACTTGAACCTGTGCTCTATAACTATACCATGAAGGTAGTGATAAACTTTTAAAATACATACTTCCTCTTTTCATTCTCTATAGTTCATATGGTTCCTTCTAGTCCTGAAAATTTTACCATATCTGTGAAGCCAAATCTTATGATTTTCCAGGATGATTTCAATGTCTCAGTTGTTGTTGGCTAGTAAAATAATTCTTTCTTACACTTGTTGGCTATTTATTAACTTCAAATCTGTGCTAGGTGCTTCATATCATATAAGCATTTTGTGATATAGTACAGAAAATTCATATATGTAAGTTACCAAACAAAGACATTGAACTCTTTACAGAACAAAATTAGAAAATACATTATTATACCAAAAATAAAAAAGGCAATAAGCATGTAGAAGACAATGGCAACCCACTCCAGTACTCTTGCCTGGAGAATTCCATGGACGGAGGAGCCTGGTGGGCTGCAGTCCATGGGGTTGCTGAGAGTCGGACATGACTGAGGGACTTCAACTTCACTTTCGTGCATTGGAGAAGGAAACGGCAACCCACTCCAGTGTTCTTGCCTGGAGAATCCCAGGGACGGGGGAGCCTGGTGGGCTGCCGTCTATGGGGTCGCACAGAGTCGGACACGACTGATGTGACTTAGCAGCAGCAGCAGCAGCAGCAGCAGCACTCTTTATAAGTAAAAAACTGTAAGGAACCCAAACGGTCAGCAGGACTAGAATAATTAAACAAATTGCAACTTATTCCCATCTTGGAATACTATACAGCAATAAAAACAAGTAAACGACACCTATATGCAGCAGCTTAGATGAGTCTCATCACTGTTATGCTGAACAAAAGAAGCTTTGTGTTTGCAAAAGAATACACATCACACAATCCTATTCATATAAAAAATAAGACCAAAAGTAATCTGTCTGCTCCAAGTTAGGATAGCGATTCCCCTGGTGGGCATACAGGAGGTGACTGGAAGCAGGCACAAGGCAGTAGCGGGAGGGGACTTTTGGGGAAATGGCAATATTAATTTTCTGTTTCTTGACCCTGGCATTCACTGCATGAGTGGTTAATTTCTACTTATGACTTGTGTACTTTTATGTTTGCAAGTTATGCTTCAATAAAAAGTTTATATTTACAAAAACAAACAAACAAAAAAGGCAATAAGCGCTCACTGAATTTTAAGCTCAGTTTTATAAAATCAGACAACTGCCGAATTGATGACTTTGATACGGATGAAAGAAGGCCACATGATTTTGCTTTATCCTGAAGAGGAAAATGTATTATCTTCTCTTCACAGCTTTCGTGCACCTGACGATAAATTTGGCCTTGGGCCAATGAGTGACTCATTTGTTCAGTTAATGTCACAGTAATGAGAGATCTCTTGTCCCATCAGTTGCAAGTTTCTGTCAAGACATTAGACAGAAGGATCACAGTTTAGAAATGTCTGTGGACACCACCCTTCTCAGTAAGGCAGCCCAGGGACCTGGAGCTCCACGGTGACTCCACATGGCCTTCTCAGGAGTCTGTCAAGGGGGAGTATGAGGAGCCAGGCAAGAAAAGCATCCCCTGGAAATGGCTTTCGCTCCACTGGAACATTTGTGCAGTCAGGAAGAGATACGAAGCAACCAGCACTGGAGAGCTCCAAGGCATAAATCCTCAATTAAGGAGCAACCTTAATTAATCATGCAGGTTCAGCTAATCCACTCAGCCTTTCTGAGCCTCCTGTCTTTTCCTTCAAGTGGTAACAAGGATTGTGAACCACCACTTCTCAGTGCTTCTGAGAAATATAATCAAAGGATGTTCAGGAGGATATGAAATGACAGCCAAGATTACTACCTAGTTGAACTATTTAGACTTCATTTCTCCTACCATCATGTCCCTGAGACCACTTCAAAACCTGAGGACACATTTGCTCCATAAGACTTTTCTCTCCCCAAATTCATTGGAACATATTAAGATGAGGTGAAAGAGGAGGTGAGACATTTAGGATATATATCAATATAAAACATAGATACAGGGTTTTTATTTTTACCCTCTTCTTTTCTTACTTATTTTTATTTTGGTTTCTTATTGATAAGACCTGGGAAAAGTGATTGTTTTTAAACTTCTTTGGTGTCTATTTCAATCTTCATAACATAGGGAATCTCTACTTGAATGCATGATCGCCTTCTCAAGGCTAACTGTCCTGAACCAAGTTCCCCAAATCAATCTCTACCAATGCATTGGCAACTTCATGCGTTCTTGGCTTACCCAGGCACTCAAGATCACACTTTATTCTAGTCTCTTACTCCCTGCATCCACTCCAGTAGAAAATTCCTATTGGTCCAACCCCCAAAGTCTATATCCAACCATGCTCCCCACTCCCACAACCCTCTTTTCAAAAGCCACGATCATCCCTCTCTGAAGAACTGGATCATCTATCTAACTGCTCTGCCTGTCTCCTTCTTGTTCCTTCCTCACTCCTTGTGAGGAGTACTGAGAATGTGTCTCAAAGCCATAAACCTAGGACTGAAAAAGGAGGAGAAGCATTGGCCTCTGTGCCCCAGTGGTCAGGGGCCCATTGTCTACTCCCCCACACTACTGAGTTGTACATATGTGAGCTTGATGGGGTAATGCCCTGCAACAAGTTCAAAGGAGCAGAATGGGAGCTCTGTGATACAAGCCTGTGGTGAGGAACAATTTGGGGTGAAAATTGTTGCTGCAGTTTTGGTTGGAATAGGAAAAAGGTGGAGGCAGAGAGGATCAGTTCCAAATGGTACACCCACTCTGGAAAAAAGCTTGGCAATTTTCTTTTAAAACTAAAAATGAACTTAGTACACAACTCAGAAATTATATTTAAGTATATATCCCAGCAAAATCAAAACTTATTCTTCATGCAAAAACTTGCCCATGAATGTTCACATAGTTTTATTTACAATATCTAAAACCTGCAAACTACCCATATATTCATCAATGGATGAATTGTTAAGTAAACTGTGGATATGCATACCCCATGATACTAATTAATAATACATAGGAACAACTATTGATACACGTAGCAACTTGGATAAAAATCGAGGAAATTGCGAGTGAAAAAAGTCAGTCTCAAAAGGGTACATCCTGGTTGATTAACTAATATAACATCCAAGGAATAACATAGCAATAGAGAACTAATGAGCAGATGCCGGGGGATTAGGCGAGAGGGAGTGAGGGTAGCTATAAAGAGATATCACAAGGGAGTCTTGTAGTGATGGGATAGTTAAGAATCTAGATTGTACTGGTGGCTACCATAAGTTTTACCTATAATAAAATTGCTTAGTGATACACACACACACATGCATGTATACACAAATGAATACTTGTATAATTGGTGAAATAGGAATAAATTCTATAGATTGTACCAATGTCTTTTTTCTGGTATTGATATTATACTATAATTACACAAAATTTTAACACTGAAAGAGGCTAGCTAAAGAGTACAAATCACCTGTCTTTTCTTTGTATCTTCTTGTGAATATATAATCATTTAAAAACAAAGGTTAAAAAAAGAAAAAACAATCATTCTCCCTTACTCCCACCTGTATTTCCCACCCCTCCTTCTCACACAAAAAATTTGAAAAGTAACTTTCCCAATTTAAATTTTGGACATAAAATAAGAGAAACCTATTTTTCTTCAGTTACAGACTTCTGTCTAGATTGAATTGTATATTGAATGAAAACATTCTCTCAATTTAATAATGAGAAAAAGAAATTAGGTCTATAAAATCATATAGCCCAAATTAAAATGTCTATAGTTTACATACTGAAAGAAAGCCAACTACAACATAAAATGGTTGGAAAAATTAAAGTTTTCAACAGTTTAAAAAAAAACATATTGCATGGCAATCAACTGCTTCATTAGCTCTAATATTGCATATAATTAAGTGTTTTCACATCCTTTCTCAATTTAACTTGAACCAATTGTCTACAATTCAACCATGCTTTCTCTGCATTTCAGAACTTTCCAAATGTAAAAACTATCCCCCTCCAGTGGATACACACAGTGAATTAGTTAGATTTCAGAAAACTTTTCTCCTTCCTTCAGCTCAAAGGAGGTAAGTGTCCTCTTGGGTTCAACTCCACCTTGGATAATACAGAAAACATTGCTGACTTGTATAATGCATTAAAGTCTAGTAGAAAACTCAGAAAGAAAATCATGCTGAGACTACAAGGAATTCTTCAAGAGTAGGTATGACTCTTAAAAGAGTGCTAGTGAGAAGGATAGGCAAATTCTGAGTAGCAAAGTAAATCAGAATGATGCAAAAGGAAAGAAGACATTTTAGGCTCCAAGAGTGAGTTATAAACATAAAGCCAGAATTCCTTAAAAGGACTATGAAAATGAATTATGAAAGCAGTTTAGAAGTGTTGTTATTTGCAAATATCCCCTGGGTATTTTAATTTCCTTCACATGAACATTAGCATAAATCTTCATAAGTTAGTAATCTGCTCTCCCATTATTTATTCAGCACAATTAATTTCACTCCATCTTCTCAAGCTGTTATTCCCTGATGAGTTTTTTCTATTCCTAGTTTTCTATTTCCCTCCCTTCAAACCACTACCAGTGTATTTCCTGAGTAGGGAGAGAGTCTTTTCACAGCAGATCCTTAAAGAAAAGTAAATCCCACCCCAAAGCTAATCACTGGGTCCTTGCACCCCATCTGGTTGAGCTTCTGTGGATGATGAAAGCTCCAGAGACCATACTTTCAGCTTGTTTCCCCTCCCAGAACAGAGTAGGCCTGAGGAACATGGAATTAGAGCTAGCATCCCCATCTTCAGGGGCTTTTCTGATGGCTCAGGTGGTAAAGAATCTATCTGCAATGTGGGAGACCTGGGTTTGAACCCTGGGTGGGAAAGATCCCCTGGAGAAGGAAATGGCAACCCACTCCAGTATGCTTTCCTGGAGAATTCCATGGACAGAGGAGCCTGGTAGGCTACAATGGTCTCTCAAAGAGTTCTAATTCATATGTGAAAATCTTCACACAAAAAATGTTCACAGCACTATTTGCCCCTTTCACTCCTGCCACATGACATTAAGTTTTAGTATCCACTGAGTGGCAAAATACATAATGATCAAAAAAGGGTCTATGAATTCAGTAAGCTAGAAGTTAATTTGTATTTTAGTCATCACAGCAGCATAAAATATTGTTTCTGTGTAAGGCCTATACTTAGTTCACAGCCAATATGTGGTGTATGCATGTGTTGATGGATCTCTTACAATAATTCTTCATCCATTCCCAGGTTGGAAACCACTGTTCTGGGGAATGTTCTTGAACAGTGAGTTGAAAACTCTTCCCTGTGACAGTAAAATGTTAGGTTGGGATTTCAAAAGCATGATCATGGATAATGCACAGGGAACTGAAAATTTTATAAAAATCCATACAATATGGAAGTGATTTGGAGGTTTCGCTGAGATGCTCTGGGGTGTCATTCATGAGCACCAAATAAACCGCACTGCTGGATAAGTGCACCTCATATGGAAGCCTTATGGGAAGGAAAGTCTTTTTTCCAGCTCCTGTAGAGAATCTTGTGCCACAATACTGCTTTCAGTCTCACTCATACTCTTTTTGTTTCTCTGTTTCTTTTTTGATACTTTTTTTCTGGGTGAGTTTGTTCTGGTCACCATTTTTTATGACTTTCATTGGAAGCCTGGTTTTGATTACATGGTCCAACAATTCAGTCTCTTGTGAGTGGCAGGTGACAGACAATCTGTCTATCCAAAGGAAGAGAACAAGAAATCTTTCCTTTTTGTGTTTATCTGTTTGTCCCAAAGATTTTGACACCTCCTGTGATTTATCTTGTTTGTGCACTATTATGAATTAAAATCACTTAAGAAGATAAGACTTCCCATGTGGTTCAATGGTAAAGAGTCCACCTGATAATACAGGAGAGGCAGGAGATGCGAGTTCGATCTCTGGGTCAGGAAGAACCCCTGGAGAAGGAAATGGTAACCCACTCCAGTTTTCTTGCCCAGAAAATCCCATGGACAGAGCCTGGCAGGCTACAGTCCATGGGGTCCCAAAGAGCTGGAGATGACTAAGTGACTAAGCACACACGCATGCAAAAAGAAAAAGAGGAGTCAAGATGACAGAGGAATAGGTAGACATGAGTGCATCTCTCTACACAGATGCATCAAGACTCTCTACAGATCCAACAGTTCTCACTTAGGAAGAAAAAATGTTCCCACTAGAATGGAGAGTAACCTGTGATTCAAGGAACAGCCAATTTGGCGGCTTTGAAATCTGTTCTGGGTCCCTGGTTACCCTATTACCCAGCTGCAAGCTACTAGTGGATTTTCGGGACCAATACTATAGTTGAGAAATGGAGATTGCTTGTTCTTTCTCTGTCTCTGTGCATGTAAATGAATAGCTTATTTTCCTGGCTTCACAAAGGGAGGGTAGTTAGCCTTTTTAAGGGTTTATGAATAATTGAAATCTTTATATACCTCTCTTTGGTAATAATAGCTCTCTCTCAAAATCTTAAAAATTAATTATATATAAAAATCTCTTATGTGTACAAACTATAGGGTACATAATTTAACCAGACAGATCTACCTGAGGGGAGGAACACACACAAATATTTAAATTAATAAAACTGGTTTTGCATGGCTTTGAAAACAGAGAGCTCTAAACCCTGAAAGAGTTTTGTGTAGTTTGTACAATTTTGATAACAGCTATGTGAATGAGCCAGACCTGGGTTGGAATGGTCAGGGCTTGTCTGATGATTTACAACCTCCAGAAAAAAAACAGAAGAGTTATGAGTATGCAATTTTCCTCTCACTCAAAAGAATATAGACAATTGCACAGAGATACACAAATGAGCCAAGTAAAGATATAAACAGAAATAAACCTTTGAGTTCAGTCCTTAGCTTCACTCACAGTCTTACTGAACAAGAACCATGGAAAATAGCATTCAATAAAATAAAGAGAAATCTAGCTATAAACTCTAGGTTTGCCCAGGAATTTATGGAAATCTTTAGTCATATAAATCAGAAATACTTTTGAGCAAACATATTGGGATATCTTGTCTACCTCCTGTGAAAATTAACAAATCAGGACATATATTCTCTAAATTAAGTAATCCTCCACTTTGATTAGCTTATGAAGAATAATAAGCACTTATATACATTTAAAGGGCTTCCCAGGTGGTGCTACTGGTAAAGAACCTACCTGCCAGTGCAAGAGAGACAATGCAGGAGAGATACGGATTCAATCCCTGGGTCAGGAAGACCCCCTGGAAGAGAGCATGGCAACCCACTGCAGTATCATTACCCGGAGAATCCCATGGACAGAGGAGCCTGGCAGGCTATGGTCCATAGGATTGCAAAGAGTCAGACATGACTGAACTGACTTAGCAGGCATGCATACATTTAAAATAAATCAAGATTTTCCATAAAATAAGCAATTATTTGAACTTCTAATGTTTTAAATGTGCTAGTCCTTTGAGAAAGCTTCAGATACTTACTGAAACAGTATCTCAGGAAAAAAAAAGTGTTTGTGGCACAGGAAGAATTTAGCTTTAAAATAAATTATTGACCTTGGTTGTTGAGTTTCCACAATAGAAAGCAAATTAATACAAGGAAAATAATTCTAACAGAAGTTCAGTACTTTTAACAAAAGTTAAAGAGTTTTAAAATATGCACATAAATTTAAAATGAAGCTCAGACAATATTTCTAATCAAGGTGAATCTTTGACAAAATAATTTTTCTCAGTATTAAAACAGCATGAAAATGTTGGCATAATAACTTACTTAATACAAAACTTGGTTTCATTTTCCAAGAAAAGTCTAATTATTTTAAGCTATCTAAACTCTTAAAAATAATTTTATGGATCAAGTAAATAAGTATTTCCATGAAATATTTAGAATTTAGAAAGTAAAAATCATAAATTCTAAATTGAATTAGTTAGTCACATGTTTATTAAAAAGAATTAATTCTTATGAATCTATATTAAAAAATTTAAGTGTAATCTCTCTGGTAAGTTCATAATATTAATAGGAATTATGTTTATCTTAAAAATAAGCATAATTTCTAAAATCCTTTGAACTTTGAGACTTTTGACTAATCTAAACTGAGAAATTTTTGGTTACTTGAACAGTAATTTAAAAATAAAATTCATAAATATAGAGTGAATGCAAAAAATACCAAGCGTTATATACATAATACCAGCTTTATATCATTTTGTGACTCAGATTGTAAAGAATCTGCCTTCTATAGGGAAGACCCAGGTTCAATTCCCTGGGTCAGGAAGATCCTCTGGAGAAGGGAATGGCTACCCACTCCAGTATTCTTGCCTGAAAAACCCCATGGATAGAGGAGCCTGGTGGGTTACAGTCTATGGGGTCACAAAGAGTCGGACATGACTGAGCGACTTTTGCTTTAGCTTTTACGTATAAGAAACGCTATCACTTTACAGGTGACCAAGGCTGTGCAAATACTTTGGAGGCATATTGGCAGACATGCTAATTTTTCTGCCTTAAGAAGGATGAAACGGATGAAGGTGACCACAGACAAATGTATCCCATGTGGGTACATGAGGCATAGCAGCCCAAGCTGGAACTCTGCTGGTTAGCAGGGTGCTTGTGTTGCTGAACTATTCTCAGCTACCTGCTTCCCAGAAGCCTCTGTGCCTGTAGAAGGAAGTCAATTACCTCTGTTAGAAGTTGAAACCAGCAGAAGAGATTGAAACTACACTACATGTAATCATTACAAAGAAAGACGAATACATTTATATTAATAAATGGTGGATGTGATTTGCCTATTGGTTTATATAGGAAAAAAAGATTTTGTCCTAAAATTTGATCATTCAGGAAGGTGAAAAGAAGTAGTAAAAACCAAGTTTTGATTTGAAGGAATAAAAATCAAGTTGTAAAAGAACAGAGGGAAAGTGATTTGCATTTTCTTTTGTTTTATATCTCCAAATAATGAGTTTGCAAGAAGTACTAAAATGTTTACCAAAGGTGCCTCAATTTTGATGGATTCTGTAAGATAGGATTCAGGGACTGATAACCTTTTTCTGTTAAGGGCAGGAGAGTAAACGGTTTCAGTTGTCTAGGTCACAGTCTCTGTTGTAACTATTCAACGCCTGTTGAGTCCCAAAGCTTCCAGGGACAAGTAAACAAATCAATGTGGCCAGGTTTGACCTGTGGGCCCCATCTTGTGGACTCCAGAAGCAGATAAAAGGCTGCAAATCCTTTAAAGAAAAATGTCACGTGAGTAACATACAAAAAGAGTAAAACTAGAATTTAGTACTCTTCCTGAGAACATGACAGATTGATCTTTGGGTAACAGTTTGCTCTTCACAAGAAACAGTAAAGATCATTCTATACTTTCTCTGTACCCAGTAACATCATAACTCTCTGTACTTGCTTTATTTGTTTTTGAGTCAGTTTGAACAAAAGTCTACTTTTGAAAAAGCTAGAACTTCTAATAATTAGTTAGTTTGCTTTGGTTACTTCCTATTTTGTCTGAGTCTAATCATTTTCTGCCTTTAGTCACCTATGACTTAAGCTCATATCTCACTTTCTCTGATAAATATTTTGGATAGTACTTTTCCCAATTTAGGCCCACATTTAAAATAATTCATCCTTATAAGGATTTATGTTATAAGGAATTTGGAATTTTCCAGTTTGGATAATATCAAAGATTTGCTTCCCTTCCTTATAAAAGAAGAATTACTAGAAATAATATGTTGGAAAATATTGTTGGAAAATCTCTACATTTTTACATACATCCACAGTATTTATCAAAGTTCACAGTAGTAAAGGAGCTGAGATTTCCAAAGAGAAGTACAACTTTCCTAAATTAATTATACACAAATGAAATGCTATTAATATGAATATATTTCAAAACTGAATATCTTTTAGACTGGATAGAAATACTGATGGTCATGTTCAAAGACTGGCACAATAACTCCAAAAAAACACTTTCCCAAAAATTAAAATTTTGTTTGTATGTTTAAATATCCTTACTAATTAGGAACAATGATAACAGTTTGCAGTATGACTTTAAAGGCCCTGCATATTTGTCAGTGCCCACCTTGTCCACAGTATATTTTTATTGTAGGGTAGTCATTGATTAACTCCTTGTAAATTCCATAACATATTATACACTGAGAGTGGAGTCCATTAGCCCTGTACATGATATTGTTTGTTATCGACCATGTCACTGACAGGTGTTTTTCTTCAAAGTTGACTAAAAGTTCCTGCTACAAACTTCATATGAGACATTTGAGTCTTCTAGAAGAAATACTAAAAGAGCCTCAGTATGTCACATGTTCTCTTAACTGGTAATATTAAAGTAATGGACAAATGGGTGTAGGCTTTCCAGGGTATGCTGACACTGTCATCACCAACAGACGTCTGTCAGTCTGTACCAAAGGTGTAAGTCTGGATCCTTGGTCCAGAAGCAGATAAATTCATGAAAATCGGCTTGTAACCCAAGATCAGAAAAACAAGAATTAATTACACAGGAACAAATGAAACTCACTCAGTTGTGATTAATAGCATATTTTTAACAGCCACACAAGAAAGTCCTTTTTAATTCTTATTGAAATATGTCTAAACTTCAATTTAATAGGCTATATTGGGCTTCCCAGGAGGGGCAGTAGTAAAGAATCCACCTGCCAATTCCAGGGTTGAGGGTTCAATCCCAGGGTCAGGAAGATCCCCTGGAGAAGGAAATGGCAACACACTCCAGTATTCTTGCCAGGAAAATCCTATGGACAGAGGAGTCTGGCAGGGTACATTCCATGGGATCACAGTCGGACACAAGTGAGCACACACAAAGAAAGAAGGATACATATATACATAGGCATATGGTCTTCCCTGGTGGCTCAGCAGTTAAAGCATCTGCCTGCAATGAGGGAGACCTGGGTTCGATTCCTCAGTCAGGAAGATCCCCTGGAGAAAGAAATGGCAACCCACTCCAGTATTCTTGCCTGGAGAATCCCATGGACGGAGGAGCTTGGTAGCCTACCATCCACGCGGTCGCAAAGAGTTGGACACACTGAGCAACTTCACTTTCACTTTCACTAGCGACTGAACTGAACTGATACACATATTAAGTTAAAATGAAATACTCTTTAAATGGTATCTTACTATAACCAAATTCTCAAAATTCAGGGAAAATAGTCTACAAAATATCTTAATAAGATTGTAAACTAATAAATAAATTTAAAAATCTAAGATTTATGATTCTGGAAAAATGACATAAAAACAACTCAAAATAGAGATTACAATGATTAAATATTATGCGAAGTGTTTACTAATTTTTTTTTTACTTTTTAAGACCATGTTATTCACAATTTTTTAGTAAGAATATGTCCTTCTTTCTACTAGAATATAATTAGAAAAACTGGGTTTATAATCTTGACCATTCTAGAAATGTCACATAAAAAAACAAATCTCATTTAATTGGATATGATAAGCTGACGATTAAGGAGCAGGTCTCCCTCATTGCAGGCATACGAGAAAATGATGCCTATAAATTTTATACAAAAAATTGGTGTGGCACCTGTTTTGTGGCTTATGAAATCCTAGATTTATTGATGGTAAAGAATATTGGAGGAGCACGGGAAGATGGCGGAGGAATAGGACAGGGCGACCACTATATCCCCCACAAAATCAGCAAAAGAACATTTGAACGCTGAGTAAATCCCACAAAACAACTTCTGAATACCGGCAGAGGACATCAGGCACCCAGAAAAGCAGCCCAGAGTCTTCGAAAGGAGGTAGGAAATAGTATAAAAGATAAAAAGAGAGACAAGAGGGATGGACGGAGCTCTGTCCTGGGAAGAGAGGCTTAAAAAAAAAAAAAAAAAAGAAGTTTCCAAACACCTGGAAACACTGACTAGTGGAACCTCAGAGGGCCACATAACTGGGAGACAAAAGACATAAATAATTAAAACCCATCGACTAAGTGCCCAGAGGAAACTCTCAGTGGAGAAGTGGCACAGACGCCCGCACCCCCAACTAGCAGGCGGGGGCTGGGCAGGGAGGTGCCGGCGGCGGCGCTTAGAGGGAGAACCCGGCTTGAAAGCCCCAGGGCAAGCTGAGGGTGTGAACTTAAGATTGCGAAGCAGACATGAAGCTAAAAGGCGAAAAGGCTGCCAAAAGCCCCAACCCAAGACTCCGCCAGCCCTGCTCACAGAACAAAGCACTGAGCAGAGCGAGCCAGCAGCGGGTGGCCCATCCCCCAGCCCCCAGCGACACAGGCAGGGAGGGCGGCCAGTGCCAGGGTGGGGGCAGCCCCGGCGCCAGGGTTGGGGCAGCCGCGGCCCCAGAGAGGCTTCCCATACCAAGCTGCAGGCAGGCTTCCTTGCTAACCAAGACTTCTTGGGTTCAGTCCGGTAGATATCCGCCTGAGAAAGTGCACCGGTTGTACACCCAGAAAACCGAGTGGCAAGGACAGGGAAGGTGATAAGTCACAGCGACTGCACTCGCCAAACGCCTGGTCACCTGAGATGCTTGGACCGGGGAAGGCACAAAACACAGGCCCAGCCAAGTCTGCGCCTTTGTGGAGTACCCGAGGACCTGAACCTGAGCCGCTCAGACCTGGGAAGTGCATGCAACCCAGCGCCTGCTGCAGACAGCTCCTGGCAGAGCAACCTAGAGCCTAAGCAGCATAAACAGAGAAAGCACACACACCTCGGGCGGGAGCATTCCCAGTGTAGCTGAGACACTGCGAGCACTCCCCACAGATGCCAGGGATATTTGTTGGCTGTGTTCCTCCCTCCCCACAGCAGGACTGAACAGGTGAGCCGGAGAGAAAAAAAAAGTGTCCACCACCACATCCTGGTGTCAGGACGGGAATTAGACACTGAGGAGACCAGAAAACAGAAGAGCTTTTTCAACAGAAGGAACTGCCTTGGAAGTAACAGAGGGAGAAGCCTTGAGCCTACTGCAAGAATAAGACTGAAAACCAGGGGCAGAGGCTTAAGTCCAAACCCTGAGAACACCAGAGATCTCCCGTTCCAGAGAACATTAATTGATAGGTACTCATCAAATGCCTCCATACATACACTGAAACCAGGCACCACCCAAGGGTCAACAAGTTTCAGTGAAAGACATACTACGCAAACTATCCAGCAACACAGGAGAATAGCACTAGCTTCAATATACAGGCTGTCCAAAGCCACCTCAAACCCACTGACATCTCAAACTCATTACTGGACACTTCACTGCACTCCAGAGAGAAGAAATCCAGCTCCACCCACCAGAACATCGACACAAGCTTCCCTAACCAGGGAACCTTGACAAGTCACCCATCCAACCCCACACACAACGAGGTAACTACATAATATAGAGAACTCCACAAACTGCCAGAAGACGGAAAGGCCACCCCAAACACAGCAATATAACCAAGATGAAGAGGCAGAGAAATACCCAGCAAGTAAAGGAACAGGATAAATGTCCACCAACACAAACAAAAGAGGAAGATATAGGGAACCTACCCGATAAAGAATTTTGAATTTTAACTGTGAAAATGATTCAGAATCTGGAAAGCAAAATGGAGTTACAGATAAATAAACTGGAGAAAAGGATTGAGAAGTTGCAAGAAATGTTTAATAAGGAATTAGAGGAGATAAAAAAGAGTCAATATATCGAATAATGCAATAGATGAGATCAGAAACACTCTCGAGGGAACAAACAGTAGAACAATGGAGGCAGAAGACAGGATAAGCGAGCTAGAAGATAGAATTGTAGAAATAAATGAAACAGAGACGGAAAAAGAAAAACGAATTAAAAGAAATGAGGACAATATTAGAGACATATGGGACATTATTAAACGCCCCAACATTCGAATCATAGGAGTCCCAGAAGAAGAAGACAAAGAAAGACTATGAGAGAATTCTTGAGGAGATAATAGTTGAAAATTTCCCTAAAATGGGGAAGGAAATAATCACCCAAGTTCAAGAAACACAGAGAGTCCCTAACAGTATAATCCCAAGGCAAAATACTCCAAGGCACAAATTAATCAAATTAACAAAGATCAAACACAAAAAACAAATATTAAAAGCAGAAGGGAAAAATAACAAATAACACACAAGGGGATCCCCATAAGGATAACAGCTGATCTTTCAGCAGAAACTCTTCAGGCCAGGAGGGAATGGCAAGGCATACTTAAAGTGATGAAAGAAAGTAACTTACAGCCCAGATTACTATACCCAGCAAGGATCTCATTCAAATATGAAGGAGAAATCAAAAGCTTTACAGACAAGCAAAAGCTGAGAGAATTCAGCATCACCAAACCAGCTCTCCAACAAATGCTAAGGGATCTTCTCTAGACAGGAAACACAGAAAGGGTATATAAACTCGAACCCAAAACAATAAAGAAAATGGCAACAGGATCATACTTATCAATAATCACCTTAAATGTAAATGGGTTGAATGCCCCAACCAAAAGACAAAGGCTGGCTGAATGGATACAAAAACAAGACCCCCATATATGTTGTCTACAAGAGACCCACCTCAAACGAGGGACAAATACAGACTGAAAATGAAGGGCTGGAAAAAGATATTCCACGCAAATAGAGACCAAAAGAAAGCAGGAGTAGCAATACTCATATCAGATAAAATAGACTTTAAAACAAAGGCTGTGAAAAGAGACAAAGAAGGAAACTACATAATGATCAAAGGATCAATCCAAGAAGAAGATATAACAATTATAAATATTTGTGCACCCAACATAGGAGCACCACAATATGTAAGACAATTACTAACAAGTATGAAAGGGGAAATTAACAATAACACAATAATAGTGGGAGACGTTAATACCCCACTCACACCTATGGATAGATCAACTAAACAGAAAATTAACAAGGAAACACAAACTTTAAATGATACAATAGAGCTGCTGCTGCTGCTGCTGCTGCTGCTGCTGCTGCTGCTACAATAGAGCAGTTAGACCTAATAGATCTCTATAGGACATTTCACCCCAAAACAATGAATTTCACCTTTTTCTCAAGTGCACACGGAACGTTTTCCAGGATAGATCACATCCTGGGACATAAATCTAGCCTTGGTAAATTCAAAAAAATTGAAATCATTCCAAGCATCTTTTCTGACCACAATTCAGTAAGATTAGATCTCATTACAGGAGAAAAACTATTAAAAATGCCAACATATGGAGGCTGAACAACACGCTGCTGAATAATGAACAAATCATAGAAGAAATCAAAAGAGAAATCAAAATATGCATAGAAATGAATGAAAATGAAAACACAACAACCCAAAACCTCTGGGACACTGTAAAAGCAGTGCTAAGGGGGAAGTTCATAGCAATACAGGCACACCTCAAGAAACAAGAAAAAAGTCACTAAATAACCTAACTCTACATCTAAATAAACTAGAAAAGGAAGAAATGAAGAACCCCAGGGTTAGTAGAAGGAAAGAAATCATAAAAATGAGGGCAGAGATAAATGCAAAAGAAACAAAAGAGACCATAGCAAAAGTCAACAAAGCCAAAAGCTGGTTCTTTGAGAAGGTAAATAAAATTGACAAACCACTAGCCAGACTCATCAAGAAACAAAGGGAAAAGAACCAAATCAATAAAATTAGAAATGCAAATGGAGAGATCACAACTGACAACACAGAAATACAAAGGATTATTAGAGAATACTATCAGCAATTATATGGCAATAAAATGAATAACTTGGAAGAAATGGACAAATTCCTAGAAAAGTACACCTTGCCAAAACTGAACCAGGAAGAAATAGAAAATCTGAACAGACCCATCACAAGCACGGAACTAGAGGCTGTAATCAGAAATCTTACAGCAAACAAGAGCCCAGGTCCAGACGGCTTCAAGCTGAATTCTACCAAAAATTTAGAGAAGAGATAACACCTATTCTACTCAAACTGTTCCAGAAAATTGCTGAGGAAGGGAAACTTCCAAACTCATTCTATGAGTCTACCATCACCCTAATTCCAAAACCGGGTAAAGATCCCACAAAAAAAGAAAACTACAGGCCAATACCACTGATGAACATAGATGTAAAAATCCTTAACAAAATTCTAGCAATCAGAGTCCAACAACACACTAAGAAGATCATACATCATGACCAAGTGGGCTTTATCCCAGGAATGCAAGGATTCTTCAATATCCGCAAATCAATCAATGTAATACACCACATTAACAAACTGAAAAATAAAAAATCATATGATTATCTCAATAGATGCAGAGAAAGCCTTTGACAAAATTCAACATCCATTTATGATAAAAACCCTCCAGAAAGTGGGAATAGAAGGGACATATCTCAACATAATAAAAGCTATATATGACAAACCCACAGCAAACATTATCCTCAATGGTGAAAAACTGAAAGCATTTCCCCTAAAGTCAGGAACAAGACAAGGGTGCTCACTCTCACCACTACTATTCAACATAGTTCTGGAAGTTTTGGCTACAGCAATCAAAGCAGGAAAATACATAAAAGGAATGCAAATTGGAAAAGAAGAAGTAAAACTTTCACTATTCGCTGATGACATGATCCTCTACACAGAACACCCTAAAGACTCTACCAGAAAACTACTAGAGCTAATCAATGAATACAGTAAAGTTGCAGGATATAAAGTCAACACACAGAAATCCCTTGCATTCCTATACACTAATAATGAGAAAATAGAAAGAGAAATTAAGGAAACTATTCCATTCACTGTTGCAACGAAAAGAATTAAATACTTAGGAATATATCTACCTAAACAAACAAAAGACTTGTACGTAGAAAACTATAAAACACTACTGAAAGTAATCAAAGAGGACACTAATAGATGGAGAAACATACCGTGTTCGTGGATTCGAAGAATAAATATTGTAAAAATGAGTATACTAACCAAAGTAATTTATACATTCAATGCAATCCCTATCAAGCTACCAACGATATTTTTCACAGAACTAGAACAAATAATCTCACAATTTGTATGGAAATAAAAAAAACCTCGAATAGCCAAAGCAATCTTGAAGAAGAAGAATGGAACTGGAGGAATTAACCTGCCGGACTTCAGACTCTATTACAAAGCCACAGTCATCAAGACATTATGGTACTGGCATAAAGACAGAAATATAGATCAATGGAACCAAATAGAAAGCCCAGAGATAAATCCACGCACCTATGGACAGCTTATCTTTGACAAAGGAGGCAAGAATATAAAATGGAGAAAAGACAGTCTCTTTAACAAGTGGTGCTGGGAAAACTGGTCAGCCACTTGTAAAAGAATGAAACTAGAACATTTCCTAACACCATACACCACAATAAACTCAAAATGGATTAGAGAGATAAATGTAAGACCAGATTCCATAAAACTCCTAGAGGAGAACGTAGGCAAAACACTCTCTGACATATTCACAGCAGGATCCTCCAAGACCCACCTCCCAGAATATTGGAAATAAAAGCAAAAATAAACAAATGGGACCTAATTAAAATCAAAAGCTTCTGCACAGCAAAGGAAACTATAAGCAAGGTGAAAAGACAGCCTTCAGAATGGGAGAAAATAATAGCAAATGAAGCAACTGATAAAGGATTAATCTCCAAAATATGCAAGCAGCTCCTGCAGCTCAATTCCAGAAAAATAAATGACCCAATCAAAAAATGGGCCAAAGAACTAAACAGACATTTCTCCAAAGAAGACATAAAGATGGCTAACAAACACAGGCAAAAATGCTCAACATCCCTCATAATCAGAGAAATGCAAATCAAAACCACAATGAGATACCATTTCACACCAGTCAGAATGGCTGTTATCCAAAAGTCTACATGCAATAAATGCTGGAGAGGGTGTGGAGAGAAGGGAACCCTCTTACACTGTTGGTGGGAATGCAAACTAGTACAGCCACTATGGAGAACAGTGTGGAGAATCTTCAAAAAACTGGAAATAGAACTGCCATATGATCCAGCAATCGCACTCCTGGGCATACACACTGAGGAAACCAGAATTGAAAGAGACACATGTACTCCAATGTTCATTGCAGCACTGTTTATAATAGCCAGGACATGGAAGCAACCTAGATGTCCATCTGCAGATGAATGGATAAGAAAGCTTTGGTACATATACACAATGGAGTATTTTTCAGCCATCAAAAAGAATGCATTTGAATCAGTTCTAATGAGGTGGATGAAATTGGAGCCTATTATACAGAGTGAAGTAAGCCAGAAAGAAAAACATCAATACAGTATACTAACACATATATACGGAATTTAGAAAGATGGTAACCTTAACCCTGCATACGAAATTGCAAAAGAGACATAGGCATATAGAACAGTCTTTGGGACTCTGTGGGAGAGGGTGAAGGTGGGATGATTTGGGAGAATGGCATTGTAGCATGTATATTATCATATGTGAAATGAATCACCAGTCCAGGTTCGACGCCTGATACAGGATGCTTGGGGCTGGTGCACGGGGATGACCTGGAGGGAGGATATGGAGAGGAGGGAGGTGGGAGAAGGGTTCAAGAAGGGGAACACATGTACACCCGGGGCGGATTGATGTCAATGTGTGGCAAAACCAACCAATATATTAATGTAAGGTAAGTTGCCTCCAATAAAATAAAAAAATAAAGTAAAAAAAAATAAAAGAATATTATGTTCTAGCTGGCCAGGAAAAGTGGTACTGCAGGTGAAACCTGGGAGAAGAGAATTGAATGGCTTTTGATTTCAGTAGACAAATTGATAAAGGCAATAAAAATGCTTCTAGCACTAAAAAAGGAAAAAGGCTCAGCCCTAAAGGCTTTATAAAACTTTCAGACACAAACTAACTCCCAAGCTTTAGGATCCTATGACTCTAGTTTTATTAACTGCATCATAAGCAGGTATTTGTGCATTAAGCAACATTTCTCATTACATCTATGTTTGTAAACCAGCCAGATTAAAGGAAATATCAGATTAATGATGTGAATCATAAAAGTGCTAAGTAAAAGTATGTGAGCAAATCAGTATGGAGGGTCTGAAAGCGAAACTGACACCCTGCTCTGCCTCCTTAGTGAGTAACTGCAAACCATTCCCAATGCCCCTGCTAGAAAGTTCTTCGTACCTAAGAACAGCAATAACAACAAAACAAGAAACAAAACCAGCTTTGCCCATTTTAGCTTGATTCTCAAAATACAGGCATACGTCATCTTTTCTGGCACTTTGCTTTATTGCATTTTGAAGATATTATGCTTTTTATAAATTGAAGACTTGTGGCAACCCTGAGTTGAGCAAGTCCATTGGCGCCATTTTCCCAAAAGCATTTGCTCACTTCATGTCTCTGTGTCACATTTAGGTAATCTTCACAATATTTCCAGCTTCATCATTTTTACATTTGTCATGGTGATCTGCGATCTTTGATGTTATTATAATTATTTTGGGGCACCATGAACCATACCCATAAAAGACAGCAAACGATAAATGTTGTGTGTGTTCTGAGTGCTCCACTGATCAGATGTTTCCCCATCTCTTTCCTACTCCTCAGCCCTTCCTATTCTCTGAGACACAACAATATTGAAATTTGGCCAATTAATAACCCTACAATGACCTCTAAAGTGTTCAAGCAAAGGAAGTCACATGTCTCTCACTTTAAGTCAAAATTTAGAAATCATTACACTCAGTGAGGAAGGTATGTTGAAAGTCAAGACAGGGTAAAAGCGAGGATTCTTACAGCAGTTTGCCAAGTTGTATTTGCAAATAAAGAGTTCTTGAAGGAAGTTAGAAGCCTACTCCCATGAAAACATGAATAAAGTAAACAAAGAAGCCTTATTGCTGATATGGAAAAAGTTTTACTGGTCTGGATAGAAGATCAAACCAGCCACAACATTTCCTAAAGCCAAACTCTAGTCCAGAGAAAGGCCCTAACTCTCTTCAATTCTGTGAAGGCTGAGAGAAGTGACAAAGCCACAGAAGAGGTTTGAATCTAGCAGAGGTGCAAGGAAAAGCAGAAAGTGCTGATCTAGAAGCTGCAGCAAGTTATCCAGAAGGTCTAGCTTAGATAATTAATGAAGATGACTGCACTAAACAGATTTTCAATGTACATAAAATTGCCTTATCTTGGAATAAGATGTCATTCAGTACATCACCAGCTTGAGAGGAAAAGTCAGTGCATGGCTTCAAAGCTTCACAGGACAAGCTGACCCTCTTGATAGAGGCTAATGCAGCCAATGACTCTAAGCTGAAGCAAATGTTCTTTATTGCTGCTATTCAGTTGCTAAGTCATGTCTGACTCTTTGCAACCTCATGGACTGCAGCATGCCAGGCTTCCCTGTCCTACACCATCTCCCAGAGTTTGGTCAAATTCATGGCCATTGAGTCAGTGAGGCCATCCAACCATCTTATCCTCTGTCACCCCCTTCTCCTCCTGTCCTCAATCTTTACCAGCATCAGGGTCTTTTCCAATGAGTCCATTCTTTGCATCAAAGTATTAATAAACAAAGTATTAGAGCTTCAGCATCAGTCCATCCAATGAATATTCAGGACTGATTTCCTTTAGGATTGATTGGTTTGATCTCCTTGCTGTCCAAGGGACTCTCAAGAGTAAAAAAAATAAATAAATAAAAAACAGAAATCTATCCTCAAAAAAAAAAGAAAGCATCAACTTTTTGGTGCTCAGCCTTCATCACCCAACTCTCACATTCGTACATGACTACTGTTCATTTACCATTCTGAAAATCCCAGGGTCCTTAAGAATTATGCTAAATCTACTTTTCCTACACTCAATAAATGGCACAACAAAGCCTGAACGACAGCATATCCAGGCTTTGCTGTATATTTTAAGCCCATTGTTGAGACCTACTATTAGAAAACAAAAGATTCATTTAAAAATATTATCACTCATTGACAATGCACCTGGCCATTCAAGAATTCTGAAGGAAATGCACAGGTGATTAATGTTTTTATGCCTACTAACACAACATCTATTCTACAGCCTGTGGATCAAGGAGTAATTTTAGTTTTCAAGTCTTATTAAGAAATATATTTCATAAGCCTACAGCTGCTATAGATAGGGATTCCTCTGATGGATCTAGGAAAACTAAATTGAAAGCCTTCTGGAAAGGAAACACCATTTTAGATGTGATTAAGAACTTTTGTGATTCATTAGAAAAATATCAACATTAACAGAAGTTTAAGAGAAATTGTTTCCAATCCTCATAGATGACTTTGAGGGGTATAAGATTTCAGTAGAGGAAGTAACTACAGATGTGGTGGAAATAGAGAACTAGAATTACATGTGGAGCCTGAAGATGTGACTGAATTGCTGCAATTTCATGATGAAAGATGAGTTGCTTCTTACTGATGAGGAAAGAAGGTAGATTCTTGAATTGGAATCAACATCTAGTGAAGAAGTTGAACGGTTCTATGAAGACCTACAAGACCTTTTAGAACGAACACCCAAAAAAGATTTCCTTTTCATTATAGGGGACTGGAATGCAAAAGTAGGAAGTCAAGAAACACTTGGAGTGACAGGCAAATTTGGCCTTGGAGCACGAAATGAAGCAGGGCAAAGGCTAATAGAGATTTGCCAAGAGAATGCACTGGTCATAGCAAACACCCTCTTTCAACAACACAAGAGAAGACTCTACACATGGACATCACCAGATGGTCAACACCGAAATCAGATTGATTATATTCTTTGCAGCCAAAGATGGAGAAGCTCTATACAGTTAGCAAATACAAGACCAGGAGCTGACTGTGGCTCAGATCATGAACTCCTTATTGCCAGATTCAGACTTAAATTGAAGAAAGTAGGGAAAACCACTAGACCATTCAGATATGACCTAAATCAAATCCCTTATGATTATACAGTGGAAGTGAGGAATAGATTTAAGGGACTAGATCTGATACATAGAGTGCCTGATGAACTCTGGACAGAGGTTCGTGACATTGTACAGGAGACAGGGACCAAGACCATCCCCATGGAAAAGAAATGCAAAAAAGCAAAATGGCTGTCTGAGGAGGCCTTACAAATAGCTGTGAAAAGAAGAGAAGCGAAAAGGAAAGATATAAGCATCTGAATGCAGAGTTCCAAAGAATAGCTAGGAGAGATAAGAAAGCCTCCCTCAGCGATCAATGCAAAGAAATAGAGGAAAACAACATAATAGGAAAAACAAGAGATCTTTTCAAGAAAATTAGAGATATCAAGGGAACATTTCATGCAAAGATGGGCTCAATAAAGGACAGAAATGGTATGGACCTAACAGAAGCAGAAGATATTAAGAAGAGGTGGAAAGAATACACAGAAGAACTGTACAAAAAAGATCTTCATGACCAAGATAATCACGATGGTGTGATCACTCACCTGGAACCAGACATCTTGGAATGTGAAGTCAAGTGGGCCTTAGAGAGCATCACTACGAACAAAGCTAGTGGAGGTGATGGAATTCCAATTGAGCTATTTCAAATCCTGAAAGAGGATGCTGTGAAAATGCTGCACTGAATATGCCAGCAAATTTGGAAAACTCAGCAGTGGCCACAGGACTGGAAAAGGTCAGTCTTCATTCCAATACCAAAGAAAGGCAATGCCAAAGAATGCTCAAACTACCACACAATTGCACTCATCTCACACGCTAGTAAAGTCATGCTCAAAATTCTCCAAGCCAGGCTTCAGCAATATGTGGACCATGAACTCCCAGATGTTCAAGCAGGTTTTAGAAAAGGCAGAGGCACCAGAGATCAAATTGCCAACATGCGCTGGATCATGGAGAAAGCAAGAGAGTTCCAGAAAATGTCTATTTCTGCTTCATTGACTATGCCAAAGCCTTTGACTGTGTGGATCACAATAAACTGTGGAACACTCTGAAAGAGATGGGAATACCAGACCACCTGACCTGCCTCTTGAGGAACCTGTATGCAGGTCAGGAAGCAACAGTTAGAACTGTACATGGAACAACAGACTGGTTCCAAATAGGAAAAGGAGTACGTCAAGGTTGTATATTGTCACCCTGTTTATTTAACTTCTATGCAGAGTACATCATGAGGAGCGCTGGGCTGGAAGAAGCACAAGCTGGAATCAAGTTTGCTGGGAGAAATATCAATAACCTCAGATATGCAGATGACACCACCCTTATGGCAGAAAGTGAAGAGGAACTCAAAAGCTTCTTGATGAAAGTGAAAGAGGAGAGTGAAAAGGTTGGCTTGAAGCTCAACATTCAGAAAACAAAGATCATGGCATCTGGTCCCATCACTTCATGGGAAATAGATGGAAAAACAGTGGAAACAGTGTCAGACTTTATTTTTTTGGGCTCCAAAATCACTGCAGATGCTGATTGCAGCCAGGAAATTAAAAGACGCTACTCCTTGGAAGGAAAGTTAAGACCAACCTAGATAGCATATTAAAAAGCAGAGACATTATTTTGCCAACCAAGGTCTGCCTAGTCAAGGCTATGGTTTTTCCCGTGGTCATGTATGGATGTGAGAGTTGGACTGTGAAGAAAGCTGAGCGCTGAAGAATTGATGCTTTTGAACTGTGGTGCTGGAGAAGACTCTTGAGAGTCCCTTGGACTGCAAGGAGATCCAACCAGTCCATTCTAAAGGAGATCAATCCTTGGTGTTCATTGGAAGGACTGATGCTAAAGCTGAAACTCCAATACTTTGGCCACCTCATGCGACGAGTTGACTCACTGGAAAAGACTCTGATGCTGGGAGGGATTGGGGGTGGGAGGAGACGGGGACGACCGAGAATGAGATGGCTGGATGGCATCACCGACTCAATGGACATGAGTTTGAGTGAACTCCGGGAGTTGGTGATGGACAGGGAGGCCTGGCGTGATGTGATTCATGGGGTCGCAAAGAGTCGGACATGACTGAGCGACTGATCTGAACTCTAGTGAAGATGCTGTGAGGGTTATTGAAATAACAACAAAGAATTTAGAATATTACATAAACCTAGTTGATAGAGCAGCTTCAGGGTTTGAGAGGATCAACCTCAATTTTGAAAGAAGGTCTGCTGCTGCTGCTGCTGCTAAGTCACTTCAGTCTTGTCCAACTCTGTGTGACCCCATAGACGGAAGCCCACCAGGCTCCCCCATCCCTGGGATTCTCCAGGCAAGAACACTGGAGTGGGTTACCATTTCCTTCTCCAATGTGTGAAAGTGAAAAGTGAAAGTGAAGTCGCTCAGTTGTCTCCGACCCTTAGCGACCCCACGGACTGCAGCCTACCAGGCTGCTCCATCCATGGGATTTTCTAGGCAAGAGTACTACTGTGGGTAAAATGCTACCAGGAAGTATTGAATGCTGCAGAGAAATCATTCATGAAAGGAAGAGAGAAAATCAATGCATTACACTTCATTGTTGTCTTATTTCAAGAAACTGCCACAACCACCACCCTGATCAGATAGCAGCTATCAACACTGAAGCAAGACTCTCTATCAGCAAAAAGATTATAACTTGCTAAGATTCAGATGATGGTTAGCAGTTTTCATTTACATGCTTTAGATGCAATGCTCTCTCATAGTTAATGGACTACAATATAGTGCAAATATAACTTCATAGGCACTGGGAAACTAAAAAAAAAAAAAAAAATTGCATGACTTGCTCTATTACCATATGCAGTTGTGGTCTGGAAAAAAAACAACCCACAATATGTATGCCTTTAAGTGAGATGTTGAACCCTTAGGTCACAACTCATTAAAAAATAGCAACAAAAAACTTTATTTCTGACTTCTGAAGTCCTGATGTCTCCAGATAAAAGATTACCTTTGAGTACCTGACAATCAAGTGTAACAACTGCTGTGTTCCCACCACAAATATACTACAGTAATCTTGGTAACATTTTTTTAAAACAACTTTAATATATTTTATTTGGAGAGTAGCTATTAAAAGCCTGGGCTCCCTTGCAAAATCTCTCTGCAAGTAAGCTCCTTTTCTGTTCTAAAGGCTTTTGTTTCTGTGGCTTCTTTCTATGTTTAAAATCTCCAGACTTCTACTCGTAGCTCCTGCAAAGTAGCTTTGACAAATTCCTTGTGAAACTGCTTCAGATACCATGACCCTGTCTCAGTTGTAACTAACCAGCAGTCGTCCTTTTACAGCTCATGAGGATGCCTATTCGAAGGTCCTGGGAGGGCTTGAGCAGTTCTGAGCCTCTGTTATTTGCACGGGGCAGTGACACACAGTCATCATTCTGACACCACCAAGTTATCATCCCTTTTCAGCCCCACAAGTTTCTTTTGACATAAACGCTTCCCTTCCAGTTCAAAAATGAACCTGAGAGGGAGGAGAGGGAAAACAGGCTCAGAGGAGGTCTTTGGATATTAAATCAGCCCAAGCGTAGAGAATCCACAGTGGATTAATCTTCTATTTCCTTTCCATTATGAGCCTGTCTATATGAAGAGTTGCCCTGCTTCTCAGTCATTATCTGACTCTTCAAAAAATTAATGCAGCTTCCAATTAGATCTTTTTTTTTTTTCTCTCCTGTTAATCTTGGTTCTTCCTCTGCTGTCATCCTAGTAAGCCAAGTCTCAATTAGGCAGCCTGCTGGTGATTACCATCTTGTTGCTTCACTGTTCAGACATTCTTTAATTTCCTGGAGCATGCCAGCCCCCTTTCTCTCTTCTTACCTCCCTCCAAACTACTTTTGCTAAAACTGGAGCCCATGATGTCTCAGCCCGTCATCTTCTTCTGCAGGGCCTGGAGGGCTGACAGGATTCTTTTTCCAGCAGGTGTCTGGAAAAGGATGTCTTTTTCAGACACACTTTCATGTTTAGGAATCCCGGTAGATGAGAGCTTTCTACTGATGCGACCAGGAGTCTATATCTGTCCCTGTGAGACTCTTTCATAATCCTTTGTACCAAAGGAATGTAGGAAAATCCAAAGTAGACTCTAGCTTTAAAAATAAAAATTTTAAAAGGAGGAAGAGTCAGGCTCTTAATTTCAATTGTGAAAGATGGTTGGTTGAACCTTTGTTGTTGTTTAGTTGCTAAGTCATGTCCAACTCTGCAACCTCGTGGACTGTGGCCTGCCAGGCTCCTCTGTCCATGGGATTTTTCTGGGCAAGAATACTGGAGTGGGCTGCTATTTCCTTCTCCAAGAGATCTTTCTAACCCAGAGATTGAACCTGATTCTCCTACTTGGCAGGTGGGTTCTTTACCACTGAGCCACCTGGGCATGAAAGATGATTGGTTAAACCTTATCAGTAAATCTCACCACAGAAATTATCTCAGAACTTTAGAGTTCTATTCTAATTCTGCCAGTCACTGATTGAGTAGAGTCACATCTCATATTGACCTCAGTCTGTTTGTTTATAAGAGCTCTTCTGCTCTTCTATTCAACCTAAAGTTGAAAATAAAAATTTATTCTATTTAAAGCACACTAAAATGACTACATGTGGGAAAAGACAAAGACAGTGGGGGAAGAGCAGACAAGAGATGTTCACAAAATTGAGAAACTGGAACACGGATCAAGGAATTAGAAAAGACAAAGAGTGAATAGCAAGTGCCATCAGAGAGGGATGAAAGTGAGAATCAAGCCACTTCACAATGCAGACCCTCAGAAAAACTCACAAATTGGAGACACTCAGAGCTAGAGAGGATGGGATCAAGGTGGGAGTCTGAGAAATGCAGAGGGGAAAGGAGAGCTATTTAAAGTCATTAGAAGATTAATTCCCAGCTCCCTCCCCAGTCCACAAGCCAGAACACCTACCTTAACCCTTCCACTGCAAGACATTGGGTAAAAATGGAATCAGAGAATCTCTATACTCCAGTAAATCAGGCAGGGCAGAGATATCTACTGAAACTGGATCAACGGAAGTCTACCTACTGAACCCCCCGCCCCCTCCATTAGCTCAGTTGGTAAAGAATCCACCTGCAATGTGGGAGACCTGGATTCGATCCCTGGGTTGGGAAGATCTCCTGGAGAAGGGAAAGGCTACCCACTCCAGTATTCTGGCCTGGAGAATTCCATTTGACTGTATAGTCCATGGGGTTGCAGAGAGTCAGACACAACTGAGGGACTTTCAGTTTCACCTACTGAACCAGAAAACGGCCTGTCTCCTACTTAGCTTTAAAAAAAGTTGGAGGAGTGGAGTCGAGGGCACAGTGAGAGGGGGGTGACTGGGTAGGGTGACCCTCCCAAAGGCCTTCCCCAACTGCTCAAATCCATTACTCACACACAGAGCCCCTCCTCCAGCACATGACAGCTTAATAAAGATATGGTCATTCCTAAAAAAAAAAAAAGTTGGCTAAACAGAGGGCAACCAGGCAGGAGGATACTGATAAATCTGTCCCTGGAAAAATCAAATGGTCCCAAAAATGATCACAGAGGAGGAAAAAATTCCTCTACTCTCTTATATTCAGTGGCTGAGAATGCAAAATAAACTGACAGAAAGATATATACTAACAAGAGAGAAAAAATTTATTAACATGTGCATCACGCATAAACATGGAAGAAGTCAATGATAAGTCATTAAAAGAGGTGATCAGAAGCTGAGGTTTACATAGCATCTTAACAAAATAATAAATTTGTGGAGAAGTGACAAGACAAAGCAAAATAGGTTTAGGCTTTTAGGGATGACAAACTGTGGGAAGGTAAATACAGAGGGTAATCTGAAGGCCAACAAGAGTCATTTGGTAATTTGTTATGTAAATTTCTCTTGGTGTTCATCTCTGGGTTGATAAGAGTCCAAAGCTCTCTCCTGGTGATAAAGAATTCTACTCTTCTTGATATAGGAAAGGGAGACAGCTTAACAAATTTATATCCTACTTTTAGGCAAACAGGAGAGAGAAGAAAACTTCCCTGCATCTGCTTCTTCCCAATTGCCTTCAGTTCAAAATAATAATGTCACAGTGTTGTTTTGAGATGGCCTGTTCTGATACCCTACATGACCCATAAAAATGACCCATAAGTGCTGAGTATTTGGAGCATATACAAGTAACAACCATTCTATATAAATTCTATGAAATGATGAACATGTATATGCACAGCTTTCAGTCAACTTTTTAGCACCTTGCTCCTAAATATGAAAACATCAAAAACATCATTACATCCGAGAAGCACCTAACATGAAAGACCAAGAATCAAACATAAAAAGAGAAGAAAGAAAATCAAAGGAAAGAAATACTCTATCAGTTCAGTTCAGTTGCTCAGTCGTGTCCGACTCTTTTTGACCCTATGGACTGCAGCACACCAGGCCTCCCTGTCCATCACTAACTCCCAGAGTTTACTCAACCTCATGTCCATTGCGTTGGTGATGCCACCCAATCATATCATCCTCTGTCGTCCCCTTCTCCTCCCACCTTCAGTCTTTCCCAGCATCAGGGTCTTTTCAAATGAGTCAGTTCTTCTTATCAGATGGCCAAAGTATTGGAGTTTCAGCTTCAGCATCAGTCCTTCCAATGAATATTCACAACTTATTTCCTTTAGTATGGACTGGTTTGATCTCCCTGCAGCCCAAGGGACCCTCAAGAGTCTTCTCCAACACCACAGTTCAAAAGCATCAATTCTTGGCTCTCAGCTTTCTTTATAGTCAAACTCTTACACCCATACATGACTACTGGGAAAACCATAGCTTTGACTAGACAGACCTTTGTCCGTAAAGTAATGTCTCTGCTTTTAAATATGCTGTCTAGGTTGGTCATAGCTTTTCTTCCAAGGAGCAAGCATCTTTTAATTTCATGGCTTCAGTCACTATCTGCAGTGATTTTGGAGCCCCCCAAAATTAAGTCTCTCACTGTTTCCATTGTTTCCCCATCTATTTGCCATGAAGTGATGGGATCGGATGCCATGATCTTAGTTTCTGAATGTTGAGTTTTAAGCCAACATTTTCAGTCTCATCTTTCACTTTCATGAAGAGGCATTTTAGGCAATAACAAAAAACTAAAAATAAATAACAGACCAGCATAAGCTATAATTAATACCCTCAGGAGTAAGAGAAGATACTGCATCCTTGAAACAAGATCAGTGCATGGAAGGGCCAGGGCCAGGGACAGAATGAGATAGGGAAGGAGCTGGGGAAAGAAAGAAGGGGAGAAGGGAAGGTAAAGAAAGCAGAAAATTCAAGAACAAGAATGAGCTTGGGGGGAAAAGCACCCAATATTTTCAAAATCCAAAAGAAGAGCTGGAAAATGAAGTTGAGGAAATTAATCAGAAAATGGAACCAAAAGACAAAGAAAAATAAAATCAGAAAGAAAAGATCAGAAAACTAGAGCACTATTCCCATGACCAAATCTGAGTGAGAGTTCCAGAAAGAGAAAATAGGAGAAAAACAACAAAATTATTATTAAATGAATAATATAAGAAAAGAATTAAAGAACTCAAACTTCCAGTGTAAAATGATCCATTCAATGCCCAGCATAGTTAATTAAAAGAGGTATCCTTTATTTCACATCACTGTGAAGTTTCAGAATACAAAGTTCAAAAGAAAGATCCTCCTAAGAAGAGTCAAGAATCAGAACGGCACTCTTCTTCCCAATAGGAGAAGTGAATGTCTGAAGTCAATGAAACAACACCTTCATAAGTCTTACAGAGAGTGATTTCTATGATTTGATACCTAGTCAATCTATCAGTTAATTTGTATGAAGAAATAAAATCATTTCAGACACAGAATGTCTTTAAAAAATTACTTCAATTCATTCTGTTTCAGGAAGAAATTTTATCAGTTAGGAATTGTAATAGTTACTGTGGTGCTGGAGAAGACTCTTGAGAGTCCCTTGAACTTCTAGGAGATCCAACCAGTCCATTCTAAAGATCAATCCTGGGTGTTCATTGGAAGGACTGATGCTGAAGCTTAAACTCCAATACTTTGGCCACCTCATGCGAAGAGTTGACTCACTGGAAAAGAGTCTGATGCTAGGAAGGATTGGGGGTGGGAGGAGACAGGGATGACAGAGAATGAGATGGCTGGATGGCATCACTGATTCGATGGACATGAGTTTGAGTGAACTCCGGGAGTTGGTGATGGACAGGGAGGCCTGGCGTGCTATGATTCATGGGGTCGCAAAGAGTCGGACACGACTGAGAGACTGAACTGAACTGAACAGAGTCAATTGCAGTCAGCTTAAACACATACGGGTTTGTTTCTTTGTTTCACTAGTAAAATTAAGTCTAGAGGTAGAGTCAAGCCAGCATGTGACTTCAAGAAACCATCAGGAGCATAGTTCATTCTGTTTATGACTGATATTACTAGTACAGGTATCCTCATGGTCACTTATAGCTGTCAGAGCACCAGCTATCACATCCATATTCCAGGCAGAAGAAAGAAGAAGAAAGAAGAAAGCACAGCTGGCAAAAACACTGTCTTAGAAATCCCACATATTTATATGTCATTAACCATACCCATCCATAAGGCAGCCTGGGAAACATAGCTTTGTTATTTGCTAAACCTAGTAATATAAGAATTTCATTAGATGGTGAGAAGAGGATAATGGATATTGGTTAAGCAAACAGCAGTATAATAAAAGATATACTCCACCAAAATGAACGGACATACCAAGAAAAAAAGAGACATGATATTTGAGACACAGATGAGCTAACACAGTGTGGGACAACGGAAAGTCCTGTAGAGCAGGCTGAGAAAGCAGTTAGTCTAGATGGAGGCTAGGAGTGATATGTCTACAGCCCTGGTATGTTTAACCAGGAATGCCTGGTTTGTTTCACCATGTATATGAAGTTTTAAAAATTCGGTTGGATGATGTGATAGAAAACTAAATAAAGGAGTGGGCGGGGGGGAGTTGCACAAGGGAGGAAACCTAATCATCACACACACATTTGGTTCCTCAGTGAATAACACATTTTTATAATAAAAAAAAATCCAATTTATTTAATAAAAAATCAGTACTGTATTCAAACATCGGGAAGAGGGACCATAGGAATGTGTGAGATAGAAGAAGTCTAACTCTTCTTCTTTTATAGTAGGACTTTTCTAGATATGTCTAAAATGATAAATTAAGAAATAATATAAGCATACTGTTTTAAAAGCAATTACCAAAAGCAACAGCTAAAAGTTTAGGGAAGGAGATTCATACAGAGAAACATATTCTTCATTATAAATCTTAAATGACATAGTTTAAACTTTAAACAATGTATATGTATTACTTAGATAAAAATTTAAAATAGTTTTTTAAAGATTAAGTGATTAATGGGTATTATACAGAGAAAAATCAAGTTGCAAACAATATGTGTAGTAAAACTCCAATTTGGAAAGCTTGTGCAAGAAGTATATGTGCAAAAAGAGCAGCATGACACTGAAGGCACATGTTATTTGTTACACACAGGAATAGAAGTGTGCATAATAAAGTCTAGAACAACACATCCCAAATGGATAACAGATCTTACTCTACCAGAGGGCTAAGGACTAGCCTGTAGCCAATGGTAAATGGGGACTTAAAATTCTTAATGGTGCTTAAATTTTTATGAGAATATATATTTGTATGTTAAAGTGACAGACTTTTAAAAAGAAAGTAGGGGGGAATGCCTAAATCATCTCTTCAGAGCCATGCTTTCTCCATGATTCTATGACTTTCTCCAACCCAGCTGGTACCCAAATCATCCTGTTCCAACCCCTGTCCTTAGAGCTGAGAGTTCAGATAATGGCTTCCCCCAAAGATATGTGAGCTGTATGACTAGGAACAAATACTAGCTATTAGAGGAGAAACTGTTCTCCTATGCATCCCCATCCCAATGTGTCCTACTTCAACCCTATACACAAAGAGGAAGTTCCACCAATATTTTCTCACTGGAAGGATCGAGTCCTATTCTCCTCCCTCCCTCTCTTCCTCTTCTTTTCCCTCTCCTTTTTTTACCTCTCACCCTCTCAAAACTGTAACTCCCAAAAGAGCTCTCTCTCCTCCTCCAGTTACCATACCTGTGGGGTTCCTCTAAGGGAACAAGTTCCACTCCAGCTTTTTTCTCTAGCACTGGGCTTGTCACTTAAACCCAGGTAAGAGAGAGAAGCTTCTGCCATTCCTCCTTAGAGTTGTACCAGTGTGATTGTATGAATTCTCACCTGAAGAGGCAAATGCGTATGTTGCATGTGTGTTAAATTTCTACAACTGAAGTTGAAATCGTACACCCAATATCGTAATTCAGGCTGTGTCGTTCATTCTGTGCTGTCTCCATTTGTAGCAGCAATGACCTGTGGAGTCAATTCATCTGCATGCGTGTGTCACAGTCTAGTCTTTCTTGCCCACACCCATTCTCCACCACCTGGATTGGTGCCAGAGCCCTGGGGAAACTTCTGAAGCCACAACCAAATGTCCACCTGGGAAGGCCTGTGTCTCCACTCTCTCTGTCTCAGTTGCTACCATGTAGATGCGCTTAGCTTGGGGGCTGTTCTTGGTATTGTTGGGGAGATTCTGCTTTCTCCTCTGGGAGATGTCGTAGTCAGTCTTTAAGTTGGTTACCAGATTGGCCTTGGCTCTACCTGAATACGTGTCCCACTCTTGACTGGGGTCCCCCAAAGCAAGCATGCTGCGTCTCTCCCTTGGCTAATCTCCAGGTGCCACTAGGAGAGAGGGGAAATCACTGGATCTGTCCTTCTGATGTGGCGGGGCCGGGAGCTCTTCACGTGGCTGGGAGCTCTTCACGTGGCTACATGCACTATATCTCTACTCCTCTGTGTCATCACCCATGTGTGTTGGCACAGCTAGAGTTGCCAGTCTTGAAAGGCCTTGTGAGAAGCAGGGTACCAGGGATCACTCTTGGATCCCTCAGATGCCCAGGCTGGGTTTGCCTTAAGCCCAGGTCCTTGTTCCCCTTCCAATCTTTGGAGGATTAGGAGAGAAGGATCAGAACACATAACCTAATTTTTTCTTCTGTCCAAACTTTGTCTTCTTCTCTCCAGTCTTGAGCCTTTTCCTTTCATTCTCAGAGAATATCTACTACCAATCTCCTGCTCCATCTGTCCATGCTGATGAGTAAATCCATCTTGTTCCATATCAGGGAAAGGGGCTTTGTTTTTTTTTTTTTTAACTTAAAGTCAAAAGAATTGGGACTTCCCTGGCTGTTCAGTGTTTAAGACTCTGCTCTTCTAAATCAGTGCAGGTTCAATTCCTAGTTGGGGAACTATGATCCCAATGCCAAGTGGCATGACCAAAAAAAAAAAAAAGGCTAAAGAATTAAGAGTCTTTGCCCCTGTTATAAACTGTTCCTGGTGACAACATCCTCCAGCCAGTGATCACCAGGAATACGTGAGAAGCTAAGTTGAGTTTATTCTTTGTCACAATGAAAGATACATATACACCATGGGGAACTCTGATACATCTCAGTAACAAGGGGTTGTAAAGAACTTCTTGTAGGATTTTGGCTTATGTTAGGTGATTTTGCAGAGGGTTTAAGGAAGCGGATTTCTGCTCTGAATTGGCTACTGCAGGAAGCATGGGTAAGCTAATTCTATCTTCAGTTCAGTTCAGTTCAGTCGCTCAGTCGTGTCCGACTCTTTGCGACCCCATGAATCACAGCATGCCAGGCCTCCCTGTCCATCACCAACTCCTGGAATTCACTCAAACTCATGTCCATCGAGTCGGTGATGCCATCCAGCCATCTCATTCTCTGTCGTCCCCATCTCCTCCTGCCCCCAATCCCTCCCAGCATCAGAGTCTTTTCCAGTGAGTCAACTCATTGCATGAGAAGGTACCTCAATAAATCTTATCTGGAAGGAGGGAAAACTACAAGGCTAAAGTCATATTTGGCAATTACTCACATTAACCAGAAGAGGAGCAGATCAGTATTTTGTGGTTTGGACAATGTTCATGTTTTGCCAGTAGTCAGAAATGGTCGTACAGTCATCTTATTTTTGTCTTGAGCCATCATGACCAGGGGTTCCCTGGTGGCTCAGATGGTAAAGAAGCTGCCCACAATGCAGGAGACCTGGGTTAGATTGCTGGGTTGGAAAGATGTTCTGGAGAATGAAATGGCAACCTACTCCAGTATTCTTGCCTGGAGAATTCCATGAATAGAGGAGCTTGGTGGGCTATAGTCCATGGGATCGCGAAGAGTTGTACATGCCAGAGTGACTAATACACACACACACACTCACATCATGACCAGAGAGGCCTTGCCTTGAAGTTGATATTCTGTGACATTGTTCACATTCAACAGGAGAACGCCAAGGCCTAACTGACTGGCTTCCAAGTTCCAAGGGCTGCTTTTCGTTCCCAACGGTTAGCTGCAAAGGTTTGCATCCCGACCATGTTAAGTGGGAAATGGCACATTAATTGTGGATTTGAAGGGGCCTCCCACACTAGGACTAAAGATGCTGCTGCAATTTGTTCCTAATTTGGTTTCATGTGTCTGATCTCAGTTGGTCAAAACTCAGTGAGGAGGAGGCCTGTGACTGGTAGTCCCAGCACCCAACATACGGAGAAAACATTATAAGCAAACACAAGGACAAGTTTTTGAGAACCTAAGTGCCAGGCTGGGACCACAGCAGTCAGCTGGAGAGCACGTGGACACTTGGCCTATGACTGGATAGCAACTGGTTCAGCAGGCTCAGCTGAGCAGATTCATCCCTGAGAGACCCTCTTCATTCCCAGAAAGGCAATGAAGGTATACGGTATAAACATATCCCATATAGGCATATGGAATCATTTTTCTGACTAGGGCATGTTTTCTTTCTTTCAAATTGCATCTTGGCCAGAACTACTGTGAACTATGAAAAGGACCTACATTCCCCCGTGAGCCACAGAACATTACTGCATGATTCCAATCTTTAAACCCTGAGTGCTGGGCATTACCGGAGAAGGCAATGGCAAGCCACTCCAGTACTCTTGCCTAGAAAATCCCAGGGATGGAGGAGCCTGGTGGGCTGCAGTTCGTGGGGTCGCTATGGGTCAGACATGCCTGAGCGACTTCACTTTCACTTTCCACTTTCACACATTGGAGAAGGAAATGGCAACCCACTCCAGTGTTCTTGCCTGGAGAATCCCAGGGATGGGGGAGCCTGGTGGGCTTCCGTCTATGGGGTCACACAGAGTCGGACACGACTGAAGTGACTTAGCAGCAGCAGCAGCAGCTGGGCATTACAGGAGGCACTAGACCAGTTGCCCCAAATCATGTTCCTCTATTTTAGGTTCTGAAGGTCTGCGGGAAGAAGTCTACAAGAAGTGGTAGATTTTATCAATGAGTGAATACAGTAGAACTGGAAGGCTAACGTGAGAGGGGTGGAGTGGTTTGTCACAGAGGAAATAAGCCATCTTCTTAGAATGAAAATCAGGGAGAAAAAGTCCATGGAGCTTATTTCAAACCCAGAGTTTTAGAAAGGAATTAAAAAGACGTTAGCAGGAAACATGCTTTCTTTACAAATTAGGTTTACTCAGGGACTCAAGGGAAAATCGAATCAGCCTAAGAAACAAGATTTCGTCTTTTAGTCAGAACACTGGCAGTGTGGAAAGAAAAGGAAAAAGCTAACAAAAAAGATATACTGATTAAACTCCAGGGATGAAAGCCTGCTTTGGGAAAATAGAGAAAGTTAGAGAACACAAGGCTGGAATCTCAACACGGATTTGAAAGGGAAAAAAGCTGTACTCTGACCGAAGTGCTTAAAAACTGCAATCAAAGAAGTGTGGGACATTGCAGGTATTGAAAGGTTGTTGCAGAATGACACAAAGACACCGGGATCTTGGCCTCTGGAGGAGAAGAATTCAATCCGGGGCCAGAGACGAGGCTTGATCGTTCAGAGCTTTTGTGTAATAAAGTTTTATTAAAGTATAAAGGAGCTAGAGAAAGCTTCTGACATAGACATCAGAAGGGGACAGAAAGAGTACCCCCTGCTAGTCTTCAGCTGGATGTTATATAGTCACTAGACTGCTAGTGACTATATAACATCCAGCTGAAGAGTCCGACACGGCTGAAGGGACTTGGCAGCAGCAGCAGCAGCAGCAGTCTTAATGAAAGAAAGGAATGTCTTAAGGCTCAGAACAGCACCAGGCCCCTCACCCATAAGATGCATTTTGGGATAATTTTGACACCGGTCGATTCATTCATTCCGGGCCATAAAATGATTAACTTGAATCTTGTAGAAGGGCAGATTACCATACAAATAATTTCGTTTTACATAGATTAAGGGAACAATATCTGAGTATAACATAGAGGTTTGTCAAGTAGGTTCTGAGCCATTTGGAGGAACCAACTTGAAGATAAGAGTCTGGGGTAAATGCATAGTACATTAACATAGCTTAAGACCACATTTCCATAAGAAAAAATGCATTGATTAACTCAAGATTTGAGAATAGTTAAGTTCAGGTGAAACCAGGTGTCATTATGGAAACATAGTATTTTAAGAGAAACTTCCTTTTAAATTTGCATGGAGAAGAAAAAAATATCACTAGTTTGTTTCCTCCTGCCGCTTAAGAGAGATAAAAATGTCTGACACGTGCAGGCTATTTCCTCCACTTGGAGACCCCTGGCCTTCCTGCCTGTTACCCTCTCAGTATCACCAGGTCAGAGGGGGTGATGGGGTCAAGGTGGTCCAACAGAGGAAGGTGGGGAGACCACAGAGGGTAAGGGAATGAAGGCCTGGGGACACTAGAGCTCAGGAAACTCTCCTGGATCACCCTTTCCAAGCATCAGTTCAGTTCAGTTCAGTTGCTCAGTCGTGTCCGACTCTCTGCAACCCCATGAATCACAGCACGCCAGGCCTCCCTGTCCATCACCAACCCCCGGAGTTTACTCAAACTCATGTCCACAGAGTCGGTGATGCCATCCAGCCATCTCATTCTCCGTCGTCCCCTTCTCCTCCCGCCCCCAACCTTTCCCAGCATCAGAGTCTTTTCCAGTGAGTCAACTCGTCGCATGAGGTGGCCAAAGTATTGCAGTTTCAGCTTTAGCATCAGTCCTTCCAATGAACACCCAGGACTGATCTCCTTTAGAATGGACTGGTTGGATCTCCTTGCAGTCCAAGGGACTCTCAAGAGTCTTCTCCAGCACCACAGTTCAAAAGCATCAATTCTTCGGCGATCAGCTTTCTTCACAGTCCAACTCTCACATCCATACATGACCACGGGAAAAACCATAGCCTCGACTAGACGAACCTTGGTTAGCAAGGTAATGTTTTTACTTTTTAATATACTATCTAGGTTGGTCATAACTTTCCTTCCAAGGAGTAAGCGTCTTTTAATTTCACGGCTGCAATCAGCATCTGCAGTGATTTTGGAGCCCAAAAAAATAAAGTCTGATACTGTTTCTACTGTTTTTCCATCTATTGCCCATGACGCGATGGGACCAGATGCCACGATCTTTGTTTTCTGAATGTTGAGCTTCAAGCCAACCTTTTCACTCTCCTCTTTCACTTTCATCAAGAGGCTTTTGAGTTCCTCTTCACTTTCTGCCATAAGAGTAGTGTCATCTGCATATCTGAGATTATTGATATTTCTCCCAGCAATCTTGATTCCAGCTTCTGCTTCTTCCAGCCCAGCGTTCCTCATGATGTACTCTGCATATAAGTTAAATAAGCAGGGTGACAATATACAGCCTTGACTTACTCCTTTTCCTATTTGAAACCAGTCTGTTTTTCCATGTACAGTTCTGACTGTTGCTTCTTGACCTGCATACAGATTTCTCAAGAGGCAGGTCAGGTGGTCTGGTATTCCCATCTCTTTCAGAATGTTCCACAGTTTATTGTGATCCACACAGTCAAAGGCTTTGGCATAGTCAATGAAGCAGAAATAGATGTTTTTCTGGAACTCTCTTGCTTTCTCCATGATCCAGCGGATATTGGCAATTTGATCTCTGGTTCCTCTGCCTTTTCTAAAACCTGCTTGAACATCTGGGAGTTCACGGTTCACATATTGCTGAAGCCTGGCTTGGAGAATTTTGAGCATGACTTTACTAGCGTGTGAGATGAGTGCAATTGTGTGGCAGTTTGAGCATTCTTTGGCATTGCCTTTCTTTGGTATTGGAATGAAGACTGACCTTTTCCAGTCCTGTGGCCACTGCTGAGTTTTCCAAATTTGCTGGCATATTGAGTGCAGCACTTTCACAGCATCATCTTTCAAGTAGCAAATTAATAAGAACAATGGGGAAACTACCCTTGGATGATTGGGGCACTTAAAGAATTCGCACAGGACATTTACATTCATTTGAGAAGGAAAGACCAAGAAACCCAGTATGAAATATTTCAGGAACTAGTAAGAGAAAGTCAAGATCTAAAGACACACACTGTCTGCACAGTGAGAAAACGTGGCCGAAATAAAGAGGGCATTCAATGTAGGGAAGGAAAGATGGTCAAGTGTAGCATGGCTGGCTAATGACAGATTGAGTACTGATCTGGGTAAAAGGCTGGGCTTATGTGGAAACCTCCTGGTGGCATTACCTGACTTGGGAAGGGAAAGTGGCAGGATGTTTTTAAGCAGTGGAGAACCCCATGAGGCCCCTATGAGGCAGAAACTGAGCCAGCTTGAAAGGAGAGAAGAAGCCCTTTTTGGCAGAAAGATAAGTTTCTATTCGTTTGTATATGTTTACTTAATATAATGAGCTTGGGGCTGACGTCATGAGAATCGTGTGAGTCCTACTGACTGCATAGTATTAAGTCAACTTTGAAAACAACAGGGCATACACACCCTGTGTGCCCAAGTTGTAGGGGTTGTAGAGGGAAGCAAGCTTTGCAGAAGGAAGCTTCTCTTATTATAGAGAGAAAAAAACAGGAAAGCAGAAGTTGGAATATTCATTCAACTTCAATTAACAAGCCAAAGATTTTAATTTTGAAGTCTTTTGAACTTTAATAATGAAACATAATGAATATTCACCTGAGACACTGGCATACTGCAGGCATTGTATTAAGTGAACTACGTTTAGTCTGGTGGCAACCAAGTTTGTTTAATCATTCCATTTAATATAGTACAAGCTATGTTGCACTGCATGGCTAGACACATAAGTAGATTGAAGATATAGAAAAGGGAATGACTTTTTGGCCCAGGGTACAGTATGAACTTAGAGTTGCTTTAAGTAAAGTCTCATCCAAAGCCATGTCAGAGGGCACTAAACATTGGCCCCAGGTTTGGCAATAACTGGATAGGGGTCAGACTCTCTCTCCCCAGTCCCAACCAAATTTAGCCTGTGTCCTGTTTTGGGTTCTGGACACCTATAGTTTTTACAATATTAAAGGTCTGAGAAGCAAACAAATGAAGAATATCTAACATTGACATGTGTGACTCCCAAATCCTAAAATATTACTATTTGACTCTTTACAGAAAAAGTTTACTGACTTGGAAGAAAACACTTCCTTCTCTCCACATTCCCACCTCAGCCCACAGACACTGCAACTTTCTTTGAGAAGTTCTGGGTAAAGAATTTCAACTACTACCAACAACCCTGAGAAATCAATGGCTAATGATTGCTAAGAAGACCATAGCTTGCATCCTGTCACACATAATGAGATTTGGCACTACTTTGCCTCAAAAGGAGAAGGCAGTTCTTTCCCTCCCACTGGCCTGGCTCCTGTTTTGCCTGGCGAGTTTAATGAGACCACATGTTGGACAAGCGTCTACTCGACCAAGTCAGCTCTCTTCACCGGCAAGTCCCTCAGTCCAGGCTTCCAGGGAGGTAAGAGTAGGGAACCAAAATTTGGCTTTGGGTCCAAGCTATTTTCTTCATGCAACTCTTATCCATGATTCCCAGAGGGCTGCTGTGCCCAACAATAAAGTGATGCCAGGATTCTTAGCTGGTGCTCACGGCTGCCTTCCCATGACTAGAATTTGGTCGGGTAGGAAAGCTCCATCCTCCAATGGTTCTACTCATGTGCATGAGTACTTGAAGCTCTTGTATAGACAAAAAGTTGAGGAAACTCTTTTGGGGGTCTTATCTTTTAGAGACTCACCTCTTGCTATAAAGAACATTGTGGCGGTTTAGTTGCTAAGCCATTTCCAACTCTTGCAACCCCACAGGCTATAGCCCACCAGGCTCCTCTGTCCATGGGATTTCCCCGGCCAGGATACTGGAGTGTGTTGCCATTTCCTTCTCTAGGGGATCTTCATGACCCAGAGATTGAACCCGGGTCTCTTGCATTGCAGGTGGATTCTTTACCGGCTAAGCCACCAGGGATGCCCCATAAAGAATATAGTGATTATATAATCAAATTTTTAGAATTAGACACACTCAGGCTCAAGCACCAGCCAGCTGAGTCACTTACTATCCTTATCAACCTTTGGCAAATTGCTTTAACCTGTCCTGGACTCATTTTTCCATCTGTTAAATGAGGTTAATAATAGTACTATAATAGATAGCATGGCTTTGAATGCAATTTACAGAAAGCTCAACTCAAAAATGGCTAAACAATAAAATAATTTATTGTCTCACATACTTGGTAGTTCAGAAGTTAGGCAGAATTGAAGGTTGGTTGATTCAGCAGCACCATCAAGGACCTCCATTCTTTTTATTTTTTCTGCTCCATCATTATGTCAGCTTCTTCCTACAGCAATAGGAACACAGAGTGTTTTTTCCCCCCATTGTCACTAACTACCATCTTGAAGACTCAGTGACAGGACAGACTAAACCTAATGTGCATACTAAAAGGAGAAAGGAGTGAGCTGTAGTAGTCAATGCCTCATCCACATCTCCTTACCCTTTTTATCAATATATCGGGGAACACTGGCTCAGCTTTCAGCTGCCAGAAGAGGCACTTCTTTACATGACAGCTTTTGTCTGGCTTCCAGAGTTCACATCAGGACAGAAGAGCTAGGGTGTTACACATCCATCCACCTAGCTCCCTCAAGAAGGATATCATGGAAGCATTCTATTGCAGCACCCACAGTTTCCCAGGCAGCTTTAACACCAGTCACGCACTCACTCTGCTGGCTGACTCAATAATGCCCCTTGTTTGGGCTGCCTTCTATCTCTGTCTCATTTATGTTTTTCATATGCCTTCTTGCCTAGAAAATCCCATGGATGGAGGAGCCTGGTAGGCTGCAGTCCGTGGGGTCGCTAAGGGTCGGACACAACTAAGTGACTTCACTTTCACTTTTCACTTTCACACATTGGAGAAGGAAATGGCAACCCACTCCAGTGTTCTTGCCTGGAGAATCCCAGGGACGGGGGAGCCTGGTGGGCTTCCATCTATGGGGTCACACAGAGTCGGACATGACTGAAGCGACTTAGCAGTAGCAGCAAATCACTGTCTCTGAGTCTGGTTTTTCTAGAAACCTATCTAAGAGGGTCAACCTCATCAACGTCAAAGGTCAACCTCAAAGTTGCTAAAAATCCACCTGATTACTTAAAAAACTTATAACCCTGGAGAAAGAAGCATTTATCCTGCCTATCTTATATAGGATAAAATTACCTTAATAAATATTTGACAAGAAGTCTTTTTATATAAGCCTTTCAGCTGATATATGAAGGGGAAATGAATTAAATCATTATTTGACATTTAATAATGAAATCTGATATTTAAGAATGTGAAGTGAAGTGAGAGTAGTCACGCCCGACTCTTTGCGACCCCATGGACTATATAGTCCATGGAATTCTCTAGGCCAGAAGACTGGAGTGGGTAGCCTTTTCCCTTCTCCAGGGGGTCTTCCCAACCCAGGGATTGAACCCAGGTCTTCGGCATTACAGGCAGATTCTTATCCAGCTGAGCCACAAGGAAAAAGTTTTTTATATTAAATGGATATTTAATTAGATTAAATATTAAATTTAATTAGATTAAATATCATTATTTGCAACCACTAAAGAACTACTGAATCTAGGCCATGATCATCAATGACTTCTACTCTCAAAACAGACACACAACTGGACATCCTGATGTACCTTCTATTGGGAGCACACACCACCACCTGTAGCATAGTCTCATCCCCTAAATTCAGTGCTGAATCTGATCAAACCTCTAGATCTATTACCAGTTCATAGGAAATGAAAGGAATAAGGAACATATTAAACCCCACTCCAGAGAAGCAATCAGCTAAATCCAAACTGAGAACTCTACAGGATAAACCGAGTTCTTCCACCAAAAAAAAGAAAAAGAAACTTAATTGCAAGAAAAAATAATAATAAAGGAGACTCAATAGAGTTGAGATATATTCACCAACTAGAACAATGACAGTTTTTTATTATCTATTATGTCAAGGGAAATAGGGGGAGGAGAGAAGAAATAAACAGAGGAGAAAAGAGGGGGAGAGATGAGATCTTTGCCCTCTTTTTAAATAACTTGTCCTTTAGAGAAAATACTTTATTCAATGAGATTTACCTACTAATTAACTAGTTGTTACAGCAGAACAGTTTCTTCTCATCAGAGAGGGAAAAGAGATGAGAAGTGGAGTTGGAACAGGCTTTGACAATGAGAATGCAAACTTAAAGAGTGTGTGCTACTCTATTTTTAAAATATATTTAAATCCGACCTAGAAACCCTGGAGTTTATAATATCTTACAGGGAAAGGAGGCATTTCTAAGTCATTTACTATTAAAACTTTCTTGTCTTTGCCTTCTCCTCTGCTTTTTTTTTTCTCATTTCCATCTTCAAAGAAGAGACAATTTCTCCCTTTTCCTGTGAGCTAACCATCCATTCATCTTTGAGGAAACAGCACCTGTGCCCCAGCAAATCTCATGGAGCTGAGATGCAAGGGCCTCTTCTGACATCAGAGAGAGGATGAATGTAAAAAGTTACTGTATGCTTATTTGGGGGAAGACTTTTCTGAGTTGCTGGATTGCTTTTGAAGGCAAGAAGGGAGACTATCTTAGTTAGCATAAATACTTGCTTCAGCAGCACCCTATTTATTCCACCTGAGCAGGTGCGCAGTCCTTTAATTATAACTGTCAAGAAAGGAAACCGTGCAATTTACATCATTAAAAAAGAGAAAGAGGAAATGGAGAGAAGGGATGAAGAAGATGAAGAGAGAGTATGAGAAATAGACATATATACTGAAAGACAAGGAGTAGGGGAGAAAGTGGTGCCAGGGACAGAGAAAATGAAAAAATTGAATACATGGCTTTACATTTTTTTTTCTGAGCTTTATGTGAATAACAGATAACTCATTGACTAAAGAAAGATGGTTTTAAAAGAATCTTACAGATAAGGTGGGAAATAAAGTCCTCCTAGAATGCACAAAAAATAAAGGAAAGAACGCAGCTCAAAATTATAAGTTATTCACATTCATCCCCCCTCACTTCCCAAGGGAGGTGGATATTATAGAGGACTCTTATCTTTTTAGGACTCTACGTTTTTGTTTTTGACTGAGCGCATACAGGGATACATGGGGAGGAGGGGATAAGTTGCTTTACCAATAAATGACTTAGGGGGATAGGAAGATCCCCCTGCACAGGAATGTGTGGAGAAAGCATGGAAGAGGAAGCAGGAAGAAAAAGTAGAAACACACACATATTACACATACAAATATATACATAAGCAGAGAGAGAAAGAAACTAAACCTCAAAGCAGACCTAAGTGAGAGTATGGCAGGTGCTTTGGGTTTGCAGGAGTGAAGTGCAAAAGCCCTAAAGGAGGTACCATTACCTCCAGCTTAAAACTCCAATTAGAAAAATGTGCCAAAACTTTTTCTTGTCTCATGATGCACAGGCTAGAACATATTTTATCAGGGAGCTGTCCAGTGAGAAATCTGATCTCTTAGTGAGAAAGTAATTGCAATTCTCTGCTATGCTCACCCAAACCCTTGAGGCAGTTGAACAACCACTGGTTGGACTGTCACGAGCTGTAAGATTATCTCATGAATTATCAACATCAAAATTACAAAATCCCAATTTAGCCAATGCGTCATCAGTGGTTTAGGCAGCTGCCATTATGTATTCATCTTCATTCTAGATTCACTTCCTGTAGTTTGATAGGGATGGCTTTCTACTTGACTCATTGAACGTGTGAGCAATTAGAACTATGCTAACCACCTGATACTACCAGACATCTTCATTTTTTAAAACACCAATGTACAGAAAAGTGACTCTTTGTATCATTTGGTAGAAAGACATTACATCATTTAGCCCAGGTGTTATTTACATGACTGTCAGAAGAAGGCTGAGTGCTGAGGAATTGATGACTTCGAATTGCGGTGCTGGAGAAGACTCTTGAGAGTCCCTGGGACTGCAAGGAGATCAAACCAGTCAGTCCTAAAGGAAGTCAACCCTGAATATTCATTGGAAGGGCTGTTGCTGAAGCTAAATCCCCAAAACTTCAGCTATCCGATGCAAAGAACTGATGAATTGGAAAAGACCCTGATGATGGCAAAAGATTGAAGGCAAAAGGAGAACTGGGTGGCAGAGGAAGAGATGGTTAGACAGTATCACCAGCTCAATAGACATGAATCTGAGCAAACTCTGGAAGATAGAGGAGGATAGAGGAGACGCATACTGCAGTCCATGGGGTCTCAAAGAATCAGACATGACTTAGCGATTGAACAACAGGAGAACTAAGCTTTACAGCAGCCCAACTGCTTGATTCAACATGCCAAAACTTTACCTGATGTCTGGCATGCCCACTAAAATGTCCTTAATACTCCTTGTTTTCATAATTTAAGTATGAAATTGAAAGAAATGATGGTATTTTTAAAGTCTTTATGACTGATGCCTCTATCAAATAATCTGTTTGGAAATATAATCACAAATGTTTCTCCCACCATTAAGAAGGAATCAAAGAAAGCAAGTATAGCAAACATAACAAATCACTACCAAAGTAAAAAATACAATCCAATAGAAAATTCTCTCCAGAGGATGGGGAGTTGAACACTGTGTAGGTATGTATGTATTTATTCTACTTGTGTATGATCTGCTTCCAAAAACTAGGAGCTTATAAGAATCATATATACAAAAGTATTGTGTAGAAAATGAGACAAATTAATATATTAAATATATAAGCTATTGCTAAATAACTGTTAAGCATTAAACATAAGTGTAAGTGAAGTCAGTCAGTAGTGTCCAACTCTTTGCGACCCCATGGACTGTAGCCTACCAGGCTCCTCTGTCCATGGGATATTCCAGGCAATAGTACTGGTGTGGATTGCCATTTCCTTATCCAGAGAATCTTCCCGACCCAGGGATCGAACCCAGGTCTCCTGCATTACATAGTACTAGCAGGAAAGGCAAAAAGAGAATAAGATGCCTTACAAATGACTCATTTCCTAGTACCAAAAAAGCACTAAATAAGTATATGGATAAATCTTTACAGAAATAAGTTCTTCAGGGAGGAGAACATTTTCCTTGTATACTATAAAATTCTAAAAGATATTTACTACAGACATCCTCAACCAAAGGCCAGAAGATAACACAATATCTTCAATATTCTTCTTATTGGATGTCTGGGAGACTTTTTCTTCAAGAGTAGTCACTACTACTTGGGCATAAAGCAAATTACTTAAATATTTACAACCTCCAAACTTCGATTCAGGGAATTATGTCAAGCATCCTTTTTTCAACAACATGAAATGCTCTCAAGTTTCTAATAAGTATTGATTTCTGTCCCACCACCAAATTTTTCCTACCTCTTCATAGATCTCAGTAAGTAGTGACAAAACTCACAAATTTGGGGTTGTGGGGGATAGTGTGGTAAGAGAAACAGAAGCAACACCAGGAATCTAGCTGTTGCAAATACTATAATTCATTCTTATAAAGTAAAATAATGAGCTAAACTTACTTAAAGGAGTAAAATCCTAGAAAATCAGTATTGGCCAAACAGTTAAATCAAAGTATTAGAACTGATTTTCTGAAGGGTTGGGAGGTGGAATAATTGTTCATTATCTTTTGTCGTGGAGGTTCATTTGAGAGAGCATAAACGCTTTTCATCTTTATCACTTCTCAATTCAGACACTGTTTAATTGGGTTAATAGAAACATTTAGGGTTTTGATAGTCTTTTAATTCACCTGCACAAACAGGGACAGTTGGAATTCAATTTTGGGAAGGATGATATGGTCATTTAAAAAAAGCTTTCCTTTTATTCTCCCTGAACACATTTTGGCATCTTATTAACATTTTCCAAATTGAATGAATCTGTCTGTTTGTGTTAGCAGATAACTTAAGAACAAGGAGAGGCCAGCAGTTATTAGCAATTTATTGTCCTTGCTGATAAATTGGAACCTGGGCTGCCCAGAACATTAAGTTATAAGGGCAACAGAGACATCTCAAGAGTCAGAGATGCAGACTGAATGATGTCACAGTGTACTCTGCTTCCTCCCAGGCATTCAGCTAGTTGTGGACTTTCCTTTCACTCCTTTAACTCTGAGGAAGCTCACAGTCACATGCCTTTTTCCCAGATAACTCTGCAAATCCACCATGTCTTGAAATGGCTGCAGTCTTAAGTTATCCAAACTATGGAAGGAAAAATAGCTACAAAAACAAACAAAGCAAAGAAACAAGAGAGGAACCACTCTCTTACGTCCATAAAATTAATTCATATGTACCAGAGAAGAACTTGTCACAAACAAACAGGAATATCCTGGACATTGCTTTATTAGTAAGAGCCTTACCATGACTCCTTTCTCTCCAGCTTTATCTTTACCTGCCCTAGTTCCCATTGGTCACTGTGCTACAACCACACTGGCTGCCTTCTGCTCCTACAATGTTCCAACCATACCTTCTACCCATGGCCTTTGTACTCACTATTCCTGTGTGTGGAAGGGTACCCCTGCAGATCTCCACTTGGGGGCTCTTTCTCATTATTCCAGTCTCAGAGCAAATGGGCCATGATCCCTCCTCTCAGGTAGGCAGGTTTAGTACCTTTTTGGGGGTATGAGGAAAGGATTTGCTCCAGGTCTCACTTTTTGGCATAAATGACTTTTTTTTCCCTTGTGTCTTCACATGGTTTTCCCTCTGTGTGTCTGTCTGAAAAGCTCCCCTTTTTATAAGAACACTAGTCATTGTAGGTTAGTGCATAACCTCATGACCTTAAGTTAATTACCTCTGTAAAGACCCTATTTCCAAATAAATCCATATTCTGAGGTGCCAAGAATTAGGACTTCAATATAAGATTTTTTGGGGGAACACAGTTCATTCCATAATATCAGAGCTTAAGTATCTTCAGGTCAAGAATGCATCCTACTTATTGTAATATTATCCATGCTTAGCATAATCTTTTGGAGAAGGCAATGGCAAGCCACTCCAGTACTCTTGCCTAGAAAATCCCATGGATGGAGGAGCCTGGTAGGCTGCAGTCTGTGGGGTCGCTAAGGGTCAGACGCGACTGACTGACCTCACTTTCACTTTTCACTTTCACACATTGGAGAAGGAAATGGCAACCCACTCCAGTGTTCTTGCCTGGAGAATCCCAGAGACGGGGGAGCCTGGTGGGCTTCCGTCTATGGGGTCACTCAGAGTCGGACACGACTGAAGTGACTTAGTAGCAGCAGCAGCAGCAGCATAATCTAGGACTTAAAGTTTATTGAATTAATTAACAAAGCTTTTTCCCTAGGGCTAGTCATCTGTTAATTTAAGACTTTGTTCTTTTGATCTCAACTTTGTGTGTTTTTTTTAATATTGAGAGAAATTATACTCCTGATAAAAGTTCAAAATTTTCTGAATGTGAAATATACGTAAAATCTGGCTGTAAGAGACAGTGATTATTCTTGCAAAGCTGGGACAGGTTAGATATAAAGACATAGACCAAAACTTGAAATTCACAGAAGTTTAATAAGGATCTTAATTAAAATACCTGATATTCTCAAAGAATCTCATATATTATCACATCATGTCCTCAAATCTTTCATTCATTCATTAAATAATTATCAAGTGCCTATTATTTCCTGGGTACGGCATTAAACACTGTGGGTATATTCCTGAACAAAACTCTATTCCTAGCCTCAGGGAGGTTAAGCCACAGAAGGCGGCAAACCAGGGAAGAAACCACCGTGTGCATAGACTACATCAGGCCTGGCCATCAGTATCCTATAAAGTATCCTGGTCAGTATTGCAAAATGAAATATTTCGATATGCCTGCCAATCAGTGGGCAAGAAACATCACAGTTCAGTTCAGTTCAGTCTCTCAGTCATGTCCGACTCTTTGCGACCCCATAAACCACTGCACACCAGGCCTCCCTGTCCATCACCAATGCCGGAGTTCACTCAAACTCATGTCCATTGAGACAGTGATGCCATCCAACCATCTCATCCTCTGTCATCCCCTTCTCCTCCTGCCTTCAATCTTTCCCAGCATCAGGATCTTTTCAAATGAGTCAGCTCTTCGCATCAGGTGGCCAAAATATTGGAGTTTCAGCTTCAGCATCAGTTCTTCTAATGAACACCCAGGACTGATCTCCTTTAGAATGGACTGGTTGGATCTCCTTGCAGTCCAAGGGACTCTCAAGAGTCTTCTCCGACACTGTAGTTTAAAAGCATCAGTTCTTTGGTGCTCAGCTTTCTTTATAGTCCAACTTTCACAACCATACATGACTACTAGAAAAACCATAGCCTTGACTAGACAGACCTTTGTTGATTAAGTAATGTCTCTGATTTTTAATATGCTGTCTAGGTTGTTCATAACTTTCCTTCCAAGGAGTAAGCATCTTTTAATTTCATGGCTGCAGTTACCATCTGTAGTGATTTTGGAGCCCAAGAAAATAAAGTCTGACACTGTTTCCACTGTTTCCCCATCTATTTCCCATGAAGTGATGGGACCAGATGCCATGATCTTAGTTTTCTGAATGTTGAGTTTTAAGCCAACTTTTTCACTCTCCTCTTTCACTTTAATCAAGAGGTTCTTTAGTTCTTCTTTGCTTTCTGCCATAAGGGTGGTGTCATCTGCATATCTGAGGTTATTGATATTTCTCCCAGCAATCTTGATTCCAGCCTGTGCTTCTTCTAGCCCAGCGTTCCTCATGATGTACTCTGCATATAAGTTAAATAAGCAGGGTGGCAATATACAGCCTTGTCATACTCCTTTCCCTATCTGGAACCAGTCTGTTGTTCCATGTCCAGTTCTAACTGTTGCTTCCTGACCTGCATACAGGTTTCTCAAGAGGCAGGTCAGATGGTCTGGTATTCCCATCTCTTTCAGAATGTTCCACAGTTTATTGTGATCCACACAGTCAAAGGCTTTGGCATAGTCAATAAAGCAGAAATAGATGCTTTTCTGGAACTCTCTTGCTTTTTTGATGATCCAGCAGATGTTGACAATTTGATCTCTGGTTCCTCTGCCTTTTCTAAAACCAGCTTGAACATCTGGACGTTCACGGTTCACATATTGTTGAAGCATGGCTTGGAAAATTTGAGCATTACACTGCTAGCGTGTGAGATGAGTGCAATTGTGTGGTAGTTTGAGCATTCTTTGGCATTGCCTTTCTTTGGGATTGGAATGAAAACTGACCTTTTCCAGTCCTGTGGCCACTGCTGTGTTTTCCATATTTGCTGACATATTGAGTGCAGCACTTTCACAGCATCATCTTTTAGGATTTGAAATATCTCAACTGGAATTCCATCACCTCCACTAGCTTTATTTGTAGTGATGCTTCCTAAGGCCCACTTGACTTCACATTATAGGATGTCTGGCTCTAGGTGAGTGATCACACTACTGTGATTATCTGGGTCATGAAGATCTTTTTTTGTACAGTTCTTCTGTGTATTCTTGCCACCTTTTCTTAATATCTTCTGCTTCTGTTAGGTCCACACCATTTCTGTTCTTTATTGAGCCCTCTTTGCATGAACTGTTCCCTAGGTATCTCTTATTTTCTTGAAGAGATCTCTAGTCTTTCCCATTCTATTGTTTTCCTCTATTTCTTTGTACTGATCCCTGAGGAAGGCTTTCTTATCTCTCCTTGCTCTTCTTTGGAACTCCACATTCAAATGGGTATATCTTTCCTTTTTTCCTTTGCTTTTTGCTTCTCTTCTTTTCACAGCTATTTGTAAGGCCTCCTCAGACAGCCATTTTGCTTTTCTGCATTTCTTTTTCTTGGGGATGATCTTGATCCCTGTCTCCTATACAATGTCACGAACCTCTGTCCATAGTTTATCAGGCACTCTGTTTATCAGATCTAGCCCCTTAAATCTATTTCTCATTCCACTGTATAATCATAAGGGATTTGATTTAGGTCATACTTGAATAGTCTAGTGGTTTTCCCCCACGTGATTCCAGCCCTGCAAATGTGAATTTTGAGCCATGCCCAGAAGTGGCGCCACTTCCTACAGGAGGAATTTCTGAATTTAAGGATGTCACACTAGTCAGGGAGTATAGCCCTCCCTCTGGTGGTGAGCTGAGCCCTAAAGGAGGGAATTCAAGAAAGAGAAGAATACTTCTGTAAAAATGCAGGATGCTGGTCCCAAATAACTGAGATTTATATGAAAGGACTGCCTTCAATAATCCCAGACTTTTACATCTTCCCATACATAGAGGAACACTAAATTCCTTAACTTGTTATCTGGTTTTCCTTACTTAACAATAATCTCTGATGTTCAGACAGCCTGTCCCTTTTGTTTTAAATTTATATCTAGCCTTCCTCCCTTTCCCCACATTTCTCAGGGCTACCTGAGATGCTTTCTCTGGACATGAAGTCCTAAAATGTTCCCACCAAATAAAACACTCTTTCCTTTCAAGCTGTGATTAATTTTTAAGTTGACAGTTTCCTATAAAGAGATTTTTAAGACCCTTACATTATATGCTCTCTTGATGACAATCACAGAGTTTCTGTATCATCCATCCTTTATACAAATAAGTAAACCATCTAGGGATGACATAGTGGTTCCCTGAACACAACTTATATATGATGTTACAGGAGTAAGACTCGGCTCTCAACTCTGTGACTTCAGTTCCCTCCACACTACATGACTGGGCCAATTAGAAGTGGAATAAAAAGGCTTGAGGATTCTCAGGCTTGAGACAGCTGTTTCAGGCTTGAGATAGCTTGACACAGCTACCAACAGCAGTGCCAACCTTGTTACTCACTGAGAACTATGCCAGCAGTTCCATGTTAAAAAAAAAAAGTCTCACTTTTCTAGAACAGAAATTCCTCTCAAAAGCAATGGAACACTATGATACAACAACTTTTCTGTAAGTCTTTATCCAGCAACTCATATAGAACACCACTCAGAAGTTGGATGTAAGCTTTCTTTAAAAGCTGTCATGGAAGTCTAAAAGTCAATGAACATTTTCGCAGGACTTTTTCACATGACTTCATGCATTGTATGGTTTCACAGAATCCCCTCAAAACCAAACCTTATGCAAAATTTATAAACTATAACTTGACCTATCATATGGAGAAGGCAATGGCAAGCCACTCCAGTACTCTTGCCTAGAAAATCCCATGGACGGAGGAGCCTGGTAGGCTGCAGTCCATGGGGCCGCTAAGAGTCGGATGCGACTGAGCGACTTCACTTTCACTTTTCACTTTCACACATTGGAGAAGGAAATGGCAACCCACTCCAGTGTTCTTGCCTGGAGAATCCCAGGGACAGGGGAGCCTGGTGGGCTGCCATCTATGGGGTCGCACAGAGTCGGACACGACTGAAGTGACTTAGCAGCAGCAGCAGCAGACCCATCATAGAAGGGTTAAGAGAAAGGGTAAGAAAAGGGTAATTTCAGAATAACTTTTATTTATTCTGAGTTTACTTTTAAATTGGAGGGAATGAAGAGCCCTTAGCTCCTCCTTCCTCTCCAGTTACCTTCTCTTATGTACCAGAAATACCTCCATAACTCCCTCTCTTCAAAACTCTCATTAAAAAAAGGAAAAAACAAAACAAAACACACAGAAAACTACTATCCACAGTTCACAGATATGAAGGACATCAAAAGATGAAAAGTTAAAGGCATGGTTTTCAAATCCACAAATATTTCAGAGTGCCCAATATGCTGACTGGGCTAGCTGATCCTCTGGGGTTGTCAAAAGGCAAAAAGAAGAAGAGGAAAAAAAAAGAACACCTGGAACCTGCCCTCAGGTTCTGTCATCTAGTAGGAGATGAATGTGCACAAATAAGCATAGTGCATGACAGAGACGTGCAAAACCCAGCTTGTTACACTTATACTAAAGAAATTCCAAGTCTTTTAAATAACTCTTCAGTTAGGCACTTGAGAAAACTGCTTATCACCAAATAATAAAAACAACAAAATTTTCATTTGTTTCAATTAATACAAGGAATTGTGGTGCTGGAGAAGGCTCTTGAGAGTCTCTTGAAAAGCAAGGAGATCAAACCAGTCAAATGAAAACCAACCCTGATTATTCACTGAAAGGACTGATGATGAAGCTGAAGCTCCAGTACTGAGGGCCACCTGATGTGAAGAGCCCACTCATTGGAAAAGACCCTGATGCTAGGAAAGATTGAGGGCAAGAGAAGGGGGTGGCTGAAGATGAGATGGTTGGATGGCATCACCGACTCAAAGGACATGGGTTTGAGCAAACTCCGGGAGACAGTGAAGGACAGGGAAGCCTGGTGTGCTGCAGTCCATGGGGCCACAAAGAGTCAAACACGACTTAGCGACTGAATAACAACAAATACAAGGACTTTTACTCACTAACATACACTTCAAATAAGGGAGTTGTCCACCAACATTGTGAGGCATAACCATAACCATATCATGGCTCCTCCTGACAATTATTCATTTAAACACCCATAGCTAAGGTAGCATGCATTGATAGACTGTGAACACCACTGTGTAATCCTGCAATCAGAGACAATGAAGGGGACCCATTAAAAACTTAAAACAATAGAAGCCTCTTATCTTCTGGCAACAAAAGGATGGAACTTGGGAAGAGGTAAAGTGGGGATAAGGAGGGAAATGAAAAGTTACTAGTAGAACTTATGGTTGCCTGACACAAAGTTGCATTGATGTAACCATACTGTGGAAAATACCTGGTTTAAAAAATAAATGTAACTAGTGATCCCTGTGTCTGAAATGGAATGTACTATAGGTTCAGTTCAGTTCAGTTCAGTTCAGTTCAGTCGCTCAGTCGTGTCCGACTCTCTGCGACCCCATGAATCACAGCACGCCAGGCCTCCCTGTCCATCACCAACTCCCGGAGTACACTCAAACTCATGTCCACAGAGTCGGTGATGCCATCCAGCCATCTCATTCTCCGTCGTCCCCTTCTCCTCCCGCCCCCAACCTTTCCCAGCATCAGAGTCTTTTCCAGTGAGTCAACTCGTCTCATGAGGTGGCCAAAGTATTGGAGTTTCAGCTTTAGCATCAGTCCCTCCAATGAACATCCAGGATTGATCTCCTTTAGAATGGACTGGTTGGATCTCCTTGCAGTATAAGGGACTCTCAAGAGTCTTCTCCAACACCACAGTTCAAAAGCATCGATTCTTCGGCGATCAGCTTTCTTCACAGTCCAACTCTCACATCCATACATGACCACGGGAAAAACCATTGCCTTGACTAGACGGACCTTGGTCGGCAAAGTAATGTCTCTGCTTTTTAATATACTATCAAGGTTGGTCATAACTTTCCTGCCAAGGAGCAAGCGTCTTTTAATTTCATGGCTGCAATCAGCATCTGCATGAACCAGAAATCATGACTAGGAGATCTGATAAAAAGGTTCAGAACTATTTTGGCCAATTAAACTTTTTTCAATTATTGAACCAATACAGTATCAACAGCAGATACTCTACCAGGCACTGGGGGTATTGTGGGAGCTGCTGCAGTTAAATATTACTGTATTGCAAACTATCCCGAAGTCAGCAGCTCAAAAGAACGTTTTGTTCCATTTTATCAGCAAGGTTGACTGAGCTCAGCGAGCCTCCTTATATGGGGTCTTTCATGTAGTTGCAGTCAGAGAGCAGCTGAGGCTGCTCATTGAAGGTGGGGGCTCATCTGAGGTGGTGAACTGAGTGCATTCACTGTCTCTCCGTGTGGTCTGGGCTACCTCACACCATGGTGTTCCAAAGGATTTCCCTCTTTTAATGAGAGAAGAAGCCAAGTAAGTATTCATGGCCATTTTAAAATCCACCACAGGAAGCATCTCTGAGGAGGGCATTTTATACTGCAATCTTAACTATGAGAAGTACCAAGAATGAAAATAACACTAAAGCGCAGGTTAAGCAGAAAGTCTATTCATGTTTCCAAGGTTATTTCTGGTCTGTACAAGGCACAGATACTTGCATCACACACATGTGCCCATTACCCAGTGAGGGACGCCTCGATCACCTATCATTTTCTAGAGTGATATCTAATCAGAAACAGCACTACTGGATCATAGCGGTACATGAACATAACTTGGCTCATTTCTGCCAGACTGCACTCCTGAATAACTCCTACTGATCTGCACAACCACCAGCAGTGTACAAGAATTCCTACAGCTTCACATTCCTACAGATGTTTAACACTGTCTAACTTTTGCTTATTTAACTTATATGCAGAGTACATCATGAGGAATGCTGGGCTGGAAGAAGCACAAGCTGGAATCAAGATTGCTGGGAGAAATATCAATAACCTCAGATATGCAGATGACACTACCCTTATGGCAGAAAGTGAAGAGGAACTCAAAAGCCTCTTGATGAAAGTGAAAGAGGAGAGTGAAAAGGTTGGCTTGAAGCTCAACATTCAGAAAACAAAGATCATGGCATCTGGTCCCAACACTTCATGGGAAATAGATGGAAAAACAGTGGAAACAGTGTCAGACTTTATTTTTTTGGGCTCCAAAATCACTGCAGATGCTGATTGCAGCCATGAAATTAAAAGATGCTTACTCCTTGGAAGGAAAGTTATGACCAACATTGATAGTATATTAAAAAGCAGAGACATAACTTTGCCAACCAAGGATCGTCTAGTCGAGGCTATGGTTTTTCCTGTGGTCATGTATGGATGTGAGAGTTGGACTGTGAAGAAAGCTGATCGCTGAAGAATCGATGCTTTTGAACTGTGCTGTTGGAGAAGACTCTTGAGAGTCCCTTGTACTGCAAGGAGATCCAACCAGTCCATTCTAAGGGAGATCAATCCTGGGTGTTCATTGGAAGGACTGATGCTAAAGCTGAAACTGCAATACTTTGGCCACGTCATGTGACAAGTTGACTCACTGCAAAAGACTCTGATGCTGGGAAAGGTTGAGGGAGGGAGGAGACGGGGACGACAGAGAATGATATGGCTGGATGGCATCACCGACTCTGAGGACATGAGTTTGAGTGAACTCCGGGTGCTGGTGATGGACAGGGAGGCCTTGCGTGCTGTGATTTATGGGGTCGTGGAGAGTCGGACACGACTGAGCGACTGAACTGAACTGAACTGAAACACTAGTATAATCATAAGGGATTTGATTTAGGTCATACCTGAATGGTCTAGTGGTTTTCCCTACTTTCTTCAATTTAAGTCTGAATTTGGCAATAAGGAGTTCATGATCTGAGCCACAGTCAGCTCCTGGTCTTGTTTTTGCTAACTGTATACAGCTTCTCCATCTTTGGCTGCAAAGAATATAATCAATCTGATTTCGGTGTTGACCATCTGGTGATGTCCGTGTGTAGAGTCTTCTCTTGTGTTGTTGGAAGAGGGTGTTTCCTATGACCAGTGTGTTCTCTTGGCAAAACTCTATTAGCCTTAGCCCTGCTTCATTCCGTGCTCCAAGGCCAAATTTGCCTGTTACCCCAGGTGTTTCTTGACTTCCTACTTTTGCATTCCAGTCCCCTATAATGAAAAGATATCTTTTTTGGGTGTTAGTTCTAAAAGGTCTTGTAGGTCTTCATAGAACCATTCAACTTAGGCTTCTTCAGCATTACTGGTTGGGGCATAGGCTTGGATTACTGTAATATTGAATGATTTGCCTTGGAAACGAACAGAAATCATCCTGTCATTTTTAAGACTGCATCCAAGTACTGCATTTTGGACTCTTTTGTTGACCATGATGGCTACTCCATTTCTTCTAAGGGATTCCTGCCCACAGTAGTAAATATAATGGTCATCTGAGTTAAATTCACCTATTCCAGTCCATTTTAGTTCACTGATTCCTAGAATGTCTATGTTCACTCTTGCCATCTCCTGTTTGACCACTTCCAATTTGCCTTGATTCATGGACCTAACATTCCAGGTTCCTATGCAATATTGCTCTTTACAGCATCTTGATGAAAGTGAAAGAGGAGAGTGAAAAGGTTGGCTTGAAGCTCAACATTCAGAAAACAAAGATCATGGCATCTGGTCTCATCACTTCATGGGAAATAGATGGAAAAACAGTGGAAACAGTGTCAGACTTTATTTTTTTGGGCTCCAAAATCACTGCAGATGCTGATTGCAGCCGTGAAATTAAAAGACGCTTACTCCCTGGAAGGAAAGTTATGACCAACCTAGATAGTATATTAAAATAAAAACATTACCTTGCTAACCAAGGTTCGTCTAGTCGAGGCTATGGTTTTTCCCGTGGTCATGTATGGATGTGAGAGTTGGACTGTGAAGAAGGCTGATCGCCGAAGAATTGATGCTTTTGAACTGTGGTGCTGGAGAAGACTCTTGAGAGTCCCTTTGACTACAAGGAGATCCAACCAGTCCATTCTAAAGGAGATCAGTCCTGGGTGTTCATTGGAAGGACTGATGCTAAAGCTGAAACTGCAATACTTTGGCCACCTCATGTGAAGAGTTGACTCACTGGAAAAGACTCTGATGCTGGGAAGGATCGGGGGCAGGAGGAGAAGGGGACGACAGAGAATGATATGGCTGGATGGCATCATCGACTCGATGGACATGACTTTGAGTGAACTCCAGGAGTTGGTGATGGACAGGGAGGCCTGGCGTGCTGTGATTCATGGGGTCGCAAAGAGTCAGACACGACTGAGCGACTGAACTGAACTGAACTGAAACACTAGTAAGCTTGAACACCTTCTTGTAAGCATTGAAGACATTTGTCATTCATCTTCTATGAGCTACATATTTACAACATTTGTCCATTTTTCCATTGAGGTTGCTGTATTTTCTTATTGATTTGTAAAACTGTTTAATTATTCATTTCTCATCAGTTTTATACATTGCAAATGTATAAAGAGCAGGTTAAATAGAAAGCCTATTCATGTTTCCAAACTGGTTCTCCAAACCTGTCCTTTGTTAACATTGTCCATAGTTTCCTTCTTAGAACAGAAATCTTTAATTTTTTACTATAATAAATCTTAGGGCTTGTTGCTTTATAAATTATCTTCTGAGGGTTTAAGAAGTCCTTATCCCGTCCCTAAGTTATAAAAATGTAATCTATATTATCCTCACAGTTTTATCTTTATATGCAATTAGAGAAATATGGAGTTCAAAGTATGGTATTAGTGGAGACTGTTTTATTTTTCTCTGTATAGTAAGCCAGGTTTCCTCACATGATTTATAAATAATCCATCCTTTTCCTATTGATTTTTGTCCATAATTCTCTTTTATTATTTTATACTGTCCTGTCTATAGTTACTTTTCCTTGTACATTCTGCATCTCAACTTGCTTTCTGTTTTCTTTGATCAAAGTTGCCATATCCATTCACTCACTAATTCTTTCAAAGAAAGAGCTCATAATCAATACGTACAACACTTAAGAGTGGCACCTCAAAACAAAAAGAGATGCACTTGGAAACTAACAAGTCAACTCACAAGAGCATGAATCAAGGGCTTGATTGCTAACAATACAGTCCTGTATCCAGAGTCCATGAGTTCCCCAGCATATTTGTGATTTCCTGTGTTGGAAATTTATTTTCAATGTTCCCTTACTTTCACTGTTCAGAACAAGTCATACTGAGCCCCTGAATAAAGGCCATTTGTAAACATTAAATTTCCATCTCTCCTCTTGGCTGGTCACAGTAGAACATTGTAAAGAGCTTGTCTCCTGAAACCTGCACATTTTTTGAGTTACCACTTAACTATATTTACACAATGTAAATAAACAGTTGACCACTCTGTTCTTCTGCCCTTTGATTACAACAATTTAATGTCACTCAAAGGTGAGGGCAATTATTCTTGGCTCAGTGTTTACACCCTGCTTTGGGCTGCATTAAACAGCTTGTTGCTTCTCTGAGAAAAAAAAATGTTGCCCTTTTTTCCATCTTATGTGATGCTTTGAATTTTGAATAGAACACACTGATTTCACAGTGTTTTGGACAAAGTGTACAGTTTTCTGATAACTGTTTATCAAGCACATTTATCATGCCTACCCAAGGGGGAATTTCAGATCAAGATTGAGCTAATATACGTTAAGTTCCTCCTTCAAGCCACTGCTTTCCAAAGCACTTTCACAATCAAGAATCAGTATATTGACAGGATTGTTTGATGATCAACTTAGTGAAGGTAATTAGATCTGAAATCAGTCCAAGTAAGTGAGTCTCATTTATATGTGTTGGTCCCAGTGCTTTTAAATACACATTATCACAGGAAAATAGGACAAATCTGAGTAAGATCAGTACATTGTAGCAAAGTCAATATTTGGTTGTATTGTACAAATTACTACCAATGGAGAAAACTGGGTATACAAAGTCTCTCTGTATTATTTTTTATTTTACAATTGCATATGGATCATCTAGGTAAAAGTTTTAACTTAATAAAACCCACATTAACTACGTGGTTATCAATATAACATTCATCATGTAATGCTTGCTAATACTCAGAGATTGGACAATCCTTCACTTTATGAGCCAGACTCTATGAAGCTCTGGATGTTTCCATGTTTAGAGAGGGCTATCCCCGCTCCAGATACCTAGTACTGTCTGAAGCCCCATTCCTTAATTGGCAGCCTCCTGGTGACAAATATATTCCTGGGCATAAACTTAATTAGACAGTCTAAGCATTGTTTCAAGATTTAGTTTTCTAGGATATCAATTTTGCTTTTTCCATTGCTTCTGTTGCCATTTTAAATTCTACAAATGTCACTGCATCCTTCAGTTATTTTCTAAGTTCTGAAGTCACCCTAGTGTCTGTATCTCCAGTTTTGTCAACTTTTAAAAGTATCTTTTATTTAATTACTTAAGTAAATTATTTATTAATTTACTTCTTATTTAATCACCTTACTTCATTGCCTATGAGATGATTCCAGTTTCTCCCTCTGATTTCATTCATTTTCATGTTTCATAGCATGAGGCTTCTTCAAAATTATGTTGCCATCTACGTTTTTGCAAATGCCTAGCATATATTTATATTTGCCCTCTTTTAATTAATAACTTGCTCAAAAGAAGGTCTATAATTAACACCTGCCTCCCCAAAATGGCATTGGTTGACTGTATAGTTTTCTTCTCTTAATTCTTGGCAACCATCCAGCCCATTTGGTCTTTAAGTTGGAGGGCTGGAGAGGGTTTGTTTGCTTGATCAATTCAGTACACAAAGTAGAATGGACAGAGAGCTAAGGCTCTGGACAGTCAAGGTTACTTATTTTTCCCTCTGTTTTTGTTGAACCCCTGTCCAGGATCAGCTCCTGCAAATTTGGAGTGGAGTACCCTGTCATTTGCAAAGGGGCAAAGAGGGGACTGCAGTCTGTCTCAAGATGTCTTCCCCAGTTTGGATAACCTGATCATATTCCTGAGAATTCATTGTAGAATAACCCTACAGGCTATGAGTATAATGCTTTGCAAAGTCATATGTGCCTTCTAAGCATGATAACCTTTGCTGATATTTGCCAGCATCTGTGAAAATGAGTAGATTTAGCACTTTATCACCAATCAAGGACTAGCAAAGTGAAGACAAGATTCATAGAGAAACAAACAAGATCTGCTTGACCAAGTCAATTCTTTGCCACATGCTGTTTCCTCTTCCTAAATGCCTGTCACTAGTTTTTCTTTTTGCTAACCCCCACTGGACCTTTGGTGATCAGCTTAACTGCCTTTGTCTCAGAGAGGTAGTCACCAGTCCTTCCTTGAAATTTCTCTTCACTATACTCTATCAGAAGTCTGTTCTCCTTGGAATGTATCACAGTTTATAACTATATATTTATTTGGTTTTTTTCTAACATCAGTCTGTCCTAATAGCCTGTAAGTTCTATGAAAGTACAGATCATGTCTATATAGTTTACCACTGTCTAATGCCTGTCATAGTGCTAAGTGCTCAGTAAATGTTTATGGAATTAATTAACAGACAAGCTAAGGAATGAGATTGTGTTGTGTTTGATTTCTTCTGCAATTGTCTGTTTCTGAGCCCCAAGGAAAATAGATTCTAAGTGCTGTGCAGATGTTGATCATTATTATTACTACTTTATCTGAACTTTTGGAACAAAACCTCCTTTAAAGCTAGGAGCTGTCTACATTTGACAATGTGTTTTGATCCAAATATATAAACTTTGTAGATGAAAAGCTGCATAGTGAATTACAAACAACATGGAAGCTATGTCTAAGAAATTTAGATGCAGACTGGTTGAATGTGATTGGGCAAAATAAATAACTCAGCTTCGGTTTGTACAACTGCATGGAATATGGATGGCTTGAACCTTTGCTGTAAAGTGAAATAAATACTAAATGCTTATCACTGGAATAACGAACTGGTTTCATATGCCCAATTCAGACCAACTGATAGTGGTTTCCTGGAGTGTACACTGAAAAGGATCGCAAGGTCGTCTTTAGGTTCGGTGAAAAAAGTGCTATGAATAGCAATGTCTGCCAAGGACAAATTAAAGAAACTGGTAGGAACCATGCTCTGTATTTACCAATTGTGAACTTGCAAATGACAGACAATGATTATTAGCTTCCTTTCTTCTTTGCTGCTATAAATTCTAAATAAACCTTAAATAAAGATTACCATAAAATACCTCAAAAAACTTAAAGTTAAAAGATAATGGCTATTGATGGCTTGTTACATCTGGCCAGAAAGAAAACATAACTTCTAGAACATGGTAGAATTGCTTAGATTCCAATAATGTGAATTCATAAAAGTCCAGGTACAATTGAAGACAAAGTCCTTGTATCCTAGCAACAAGCCTCCCTCCTGCTATGGGACAGCATGACTATATAACAATCATTAACACCCCCACTGTAAGCAGAAGGGCTTCCGAGGTGGTGCAGTGGTAAAGAATCTGCCTGCCAATGCAGAAGACACAGGAGATGTGCGTTCAATCCGTGGGTCAGGAAGGTCTCCTGGAGGAGGGCATGGCAACCCACTCCAGTATTCTTGCCTGGAGTATCCCATGGACAGAGGAGCCTGGTGTGCTATGGGGTTGCAAAGAGTCTGACAAAACTGAGCACACATAAATGGTTTGAAGCACCACGAATCTGGACAAGGGTCCTGCAACAAGCAGCACAACTCTAGACTTTTAAAGGATTCTGTATTTCTCTGGAAATAACTTGTGTTTCCACAAGTAGGTTAGTATGTTGGACATTTGGACTTGACACAGCCCAAATGTTGGGCTTTCCTATATTGAAAGCATAGCAGTGATCAGATTGGATAAGGTGAGGGGGAAAGATAACATTTGGAAACAAGCATTTGGCACCTGCAACAAAGGGCAGCCTAACACAAATCCTGCTTGAGAGAGTGAAAGTAGAGCATTTGGAGTCACAAAAAGTACAAAATCATTGATATACTGTTCAAAGGTATTCTGGAGCGCCCCGAGGATACAGCACATTACTCTGATTTTTACAACAAATGCAGTGTCTCCAGCTATTCTAAATAAACTGTGTGAAAGAGGAAAACATTTGGTTTTATTTCTTGAATCTTTTTGAGAATTTCCCACAGTTAATTACCAAAAAAAATTGTATCATGACTGACTGAATGAGAACAATTATTTGATTGCTTTGTTCTCCCAGTGACAGCAGCATGCACCCAACAGAAGACTCCAGGTAGATTCTGTCACCCTGTCCCTGCCATGCTCTGGAAAGCTGTTTGGGCAATTGTACCCTGGCTCTTGGCAGCAAGAAGTTTGACAACCACAACTTAATGCTATTTGTAACACTTTGTTATAATGCCTATGATAAGGAGTGATTTGAGAGAGATTCACCTTCAAAATAAGCTCCTTGTCCCCATTTGACTAATCTATGGGGGAAGAAAGTCAAACAGGGCCCACCACCTTCACACCAAATTTAGAAATAACAGAGTTAGAACCTTTTACAAATGTCCCAGTTTTAATCCTATGCTCATTCCTTTCTACCTCCTTGCTATAACCAAGTTTACAAGAGCAGGACTGTCCTGGCTTACAAAGGAGTTACTTTCATTTCTAGTCTCAGGTCTGCTACTGTCTAGACGGTGTCCGGCAAGTCACTTCATCTCTCTGGTTAATGAAAAGGTTAGGACAAGGTGATTTCTAGTGTCCTTTCTAAATAGCACATTCTCTATCCTATAAAGATTGATCCAGGTCTCCTGTTTCCTCCTTAACCTTTTAAGATAGCCCCACATCTTTCATGGTATAGTAGTCACATAAGTTTCCTACAGTCTGCAGTCTCAAAAAGCTTACCGTTGAGGCAACCTTAACTAGGTCCCTCAGAAGAAACAACCCTGAAATTTGCTTCTCTGGCTCAGTTCCCTAGAACCAAGTCAGCTTTACCCAGAGCCAGAAGAGACAACTCCAGTAATCCGCCAAATGTTCTCCATGTCAGTTGATCAGCAGTACCATTTCCAGTTTCCTCTGGCTTTGCAACCTGTATAGAGTAGCAATGTAATGCTCAAAATTCTCCAAGCCAGGCTTCAAAAGTACGTAAACCATGAACTTCCAGATGTTCAAGCTGGTTTTAGAAAAGGCAGAGGAACCAGAGATCAAATTGCCAACATCCGCTGGAAAGCAAGAGAGTTCCAGAAAAGCATCTATTTATATTTTATTGACTAAGCCAAAGCCTTTGACTGTGTGGATCACAATAAACTGTGGGAAATTCTGAAAGAGATGGAAATACCAGACCACCTGACCTGCCTCTTGAGAAACCTGTATGCAGGTCAGGAAGCAACAGTTAGAACTGGACATGGAACAACAGACTGGTTCCAGATAGGGAAAGGAGTATGTCAAGGTTGTATACTGTCACCCTGCTTATTTAACTCATATGCAGAGTACATCATGAGGAATGCTGGACTGGAAGAAGTACAAGCTGGAATCAAGATTGCTGGGAGAAATATCAATAACCTCAGATATGCAGATGACACCACCCTTATGCAGAAAACAAAGAAGAACTAAAGAACCTCTTGATTAAAGTGAAAGAGGAGCTTAAAAAGCTGGCTTACAGCTAAACATTCAGAAAACTAAGATCACGGCATCTGGTCCCATCACTTCATGGGAAATAGATGGCAAAACAGTGGAAACAGTGGTAGACTTTATTTTGGGGGTCTCCAAAATCACTACAGATGGTGATTGCAGCCATGAAATTAAAGGACACTTACTCCTTCGAAGGAAAGTTATGACCAACCTAGACAGCATATTAAAAAGCAGAGACATTACTTTGCCAACAAAGATCTGTCTAGTCAAAGCTATGGTTTTCCCAGTAGTCATGTATGGATGTAAGAGTTGGACTATAAAGAAAGCTGAGCACAGAAGAATTGATGCTTTTGAACTGTGGTGTTGGAGAAAACTCTTGAGATTCCCTTGGACTGCAAGGAGATCCAACCAGTCCATCCTAAAGGAGATCAGTCCTGGGTGTTCATTGGAAGGACTGATGTTGAAGCTGAAACTCCAATACTTTGGCCACCATATGCGAAGAGCTGACTCATTTGAAAAGTCCCTGAGCTGGGAAAGATTGAAGGCAGGAAGAGAAGGAGATGACAGAGGATGAGATGGTTGGATGGCATCACTGACTCAATGGACATGAGTTTGGATAAACTCTTGGAGTTGGTGATGGACAGATAGGCCTGGCGTGCTGCAGTCCATGGGGTTGCAGAGTCAGACATGACTGAGCAACTAAACTGAACTGAACTGATAAAGTGGAAAGCCTTAGTATGAGAAGTGCCCTTGAATTTCTACAATACATAGAGATGCTGTTATATTAAGGAGAGCAGTGTCATTTGGGAGGCCCTTCCTAAGTGTCTTGTTCGATACTATTGGAGAAACACTTCAGGAACTATAGCTGGTATTCTATCTGGCATCAATGAAACTTCAAGGCAGCAACTTAAATTTCAAACTGTTTGCAATTTTAATGGATTCATTTTTTAATATACCTATAAATCATTTAAAGTCTTTCTCAAGTGGAACAGCAGCAATGAGGGATCTTTGTATGGCAAGCTTCAGGGCACTGTGTATGGTCAGGATCACAGGATGCTTTTGTCAAGTCTACTTCCAGATAACCCGCATCATATGAATTACAGTAAAAGGTTTGTAGACCTAAAACTCTTAACAGACCCCACAGCAATTTTTTATTTTCTTTTCAAAAAATATTGAGAGTACTTCAAGTCCAAGATGGAGACAGAATTTAGTTGTTTGTCACTGGTACTTTGGGGAGGATTTTTTATTTCAACTGCAGTCCAGTTTTGTGGGCTGTTTAAAATTTACACCATTCTCATCTCCAGAAAATTGATGAATGCAGAAATGCTTTACATGCACAAATGCCCCACAAGCACATAAGCATTGAATCTCAGCACCTGTTTGCATTCATAAGAAAGCCAATACAGCCCCAAGAAGGAGGGAAGTTGCTCTCAGCAATTGAACTCCCAATGGCCTAGCCTCCTGGAATAATGGAGACTCTGGTCAGAGCTGCAGTATTTTTTCTAAGGCACATTCCACAGATGTGGCTTTAATGTAGAGCAGATTCCAATGTAATGTGTATTTTGCAGTGTCCTCACCAGCCCAAGGCTATAGTGGCTGAATCAGTTCCATTGACATCCTGCATGGGTAATAATCACACTTCCGATCTCTGCTGTTGATTATTTTGGCTTATTCATTTCTCTGTTTTCTTTTTCAGAATCTCTGTAGAAACAACAAGCTAGTGACAAAGGAAATAAAAGTATAAGCAGGGTCACCATTTTGGAAAGACTTTCTGGTAACAAGGTTTTGAACATTGATTATTTCATTGATTTCATGACCTCTACTCTGTGCATGCTCAACTACTTCAGTCATGTCTGACTCTTTGCAACCCTATGGATTATAACCTGCCAGGTTCCTATGACCATGGGATTCTCCAGGCAAGAATACTAGAGAGGTTTGCCATGCCCTTCTCCAGAGGAATCCTCCCAACCCAGGGATTGAACTTGTGTCTCCTGTGTCTTCTGCATTGCTGGTAGTTTCTTGACTCACTGAGTGACTTGGGAAGCCTGACCTCGATTCTACTCAACTTTTTTCTGTGCTCTTGATACTTATTTTCATCTGTCTATTGGGCATTGACTGGATGTCCCATTGTCACATCAAAATCAAAATTCCCCCTCTTAAACTGACTACCTCCCATGCTTATCATCTTGGAGTATGGCTCCATGGCTAGGAAGCTCAGTTGACTCCTCCTTTCTTTTGTAGTCACTTTGAACGAATCACCACATCTATTGAGTCTATCTCCAAAGTGTCTCATCAGGCTGTTCCACCACCCATTCCTTCTGCTGTTTAGTTAATCCAGGTCATCTTAATTCTTACATCTGACATAATCTTCATGCTTCTTAGTTCACCTCTATTCCAGGATGACGTTTTTGAAATGCAGATCTAATCATGGGTTCTGTTATTAGAAAACCTTCACTGGCTGTCCATTGCTCAGATATTGGTTTTGCTCAACAGTATTGATAATTTCTAGAGTGCTTCCTTGTGCCATCTCCCTCTCCCTAAAATTGTTTTATGTCTAGAAGGTGTTCAGTAAATATGATGAATTAGCTTGACCTATCCCTCACAAACAAGTGAAAAGAGAGTATTTAGATTCTAAGAAGTTGTTAGTGTAGGTACTGGGTTATAAAGTACCAGAAGGAATGTTTTAAATCTCTTTTCCTATCACATGTCACTGGCCAGCTCTTTTTAGTCAGTTTTCAACCCGGGGAGCCAAGGGCTTTCTGTTCTCATCCTAAAGAAAGTCTCCTGCTGAGAGAGAACAGAAGAGCTGGAATTGGAGGTTCCCAGACTGTGACAATTTAGAAAGCTGTTATTACTGTGTTGCACACAAAAAATTGCAATTCTGTTGCCTTAAATACTCAACAACAATTAAGTATGGGTTTATTATAGATGATTGTTTTGTAATGTTAACCTTAAACTGTCCTCCACCCTACTTCTCTTTTTATCTTACTATGTTATTTCCTGTTTTGCCACCCTGTGCTCAAAAGGTATATCTGGAATATTCCAGGTTTGGAATCAACCTACACAATTATATTAGGAAAGCCATTACCCAAACGTGGACATTAGAATAAGGGGGTATCGAAAAGAAGGATATACATTTGAAGACATCAGACAAGAGTGTCAATAGACATTTTTCCTCCTTTGGAAAAAGTGTATCTCACAAAGCATAGGCTAGCAAAGTCCCACAGCAGTGACTCTGAATCAGAGATTCTTATGCTGCTGGTTTAGGGGTGAATCTTAGGAAGTCAGGGACAGGGTTCAAGTCTCCCCAGTCATGGCCATGCTTATTATTAGTTCCTTTAAAAGGTAAAGTGCTGGCTGGTGCTCAGGTTCAGCCTCTGTGAATATGCACGTGACCAGACCTGACAGGGTCCATTTGCTAATTATACATAGCTACTATTCTATTTCATCAGAACTTGAACTAAAAGACCAAAAGCCAAACCATTAGTCATTTGAGAAAATAAATGTAATTTCATGTTCCTATGACTGATTGGTCTTAATTTATGAGAAAAGAGGGACTCTGAGAGGACAAACAACAAGAATCAAATACATAACCTTGCCTGGGCTCATAAAATGAGATGTAATTGGTCTGAGCCTCTGCTGTTCTAGTGCTTTAAGCAATCTTAATATCTTTAAGAAACTAAAAGCTTCTTTTGTAAACCTGTTTGGGCTTAATTGATTATCTCAAGGTCAAAGTCAATGTATTTATATTTCATTTTCCTTTTTACAGACCACACAATGGCACAAGCCCAAGTGCTCACACATATATCAAATGCCAGATATAAAAGCAGAATGCAACATTCTCAAGTATTAGTGGTTAAAGGCAGGCACAGAAGACAAGTGCTCTAACGCACGTGTGCTCAGTGAAGTACACCCAGGCCAAGACATGAGTATTTCAACTTTCTTATCTTTAATATGAACCTTCTGAAATGTACCACTGAATCACAGTATATGTTCATGGACCCACGGTTGAGTATTTTTTGAAGATATAAAGTTAATATCACTGCTAAGCAGTGCCCTATGTACCAGAAAACATCAGTACCATATACACATATCAGTTCAGTTCAGTTCAGTCACTAAGTCGTATCTGACTCTGTGACCCCATGGACTGTAGTACACCAGACTTCCCTGTTCATCACCAACTCCTGGAGCTTACTCAAACTCATGTCCGTAGAGTTGGTGAGGCCATCCAACCATCTCATCCTCTGTCGTTCCCTTCTCTTATATATACATATAATAGAATCATAAACCCACCAACCTCCAGAAAATACACCCTGAGGAAAGACATGACTTGTGTCCACATCAAATCCATGTCTTCCACCAAAAACACTGGTTACATGCAGTGGGGTTACACTGCCACATAAGGACACCTCTTCAAGACCATAACAGGTAACTATTTCACCTAAATTCATAGAGGCATAGAAGGTAAAGCAAAATGTAAAGGCAGAGGGACTACTATAAATTGAAAGAGTGAGAGAAAACCACTGAGAAAATAAATAACAAAACAGAAATAAACAATTTACCAGATAAAGAATTCAAAACATTGGTAATGAAAAAATGTTATCTGAGTTAGGTGGAAAGAACTGATCTAACCACGGAACAATTTTAACGAGGAACTAGAAAATAATTTTTTAAAAGACCTAGTCAAAAGTGAATAATTCAATATCAGAAATATGAAACACACTGGAAGGAATGAATAGCAGACTGATACAGAACGCAACAGTGATCTAAAAGGCAGAATAATAGATATCATCCAATCAGAGCAGCAGAAAGAAAAAGTTTTTTTTTAAATGAAGCAATTTAAGAGATCTCTGCAGTAACATTAAGCGTTCCGACATTTGCATTGTAGGGAATCCAGGAGGGAAAGAGAGAGATAAGAGGATCAAACACACATCTGAGAAACACAGTGATCCAAATCTACAGAAAACAGCAAGAGCAGTTCTAAAAGGGAGCTTTATAGAAATATAAGCTTACTTCAGGAAACAAGAAACAACTTCAAATAACCTAAACTTATACCTAAAAGAACTAGAAAAAAAAAAAAGAATAAATAAAAACCCAAAGTTACTGGAAGGGAATAAATCATAAAAATCCAAAAAAATAAATGAAATAGAGACTAAAAAACAATAGAAAAGATTAATAAAACTAAGACTTGGTTCTTTGAAAAGATAAAGAAAATTGATAAACTTTTAGCCTGACTTATAAAGAAAGATGAGTGGTGAAACAGGACAACTATAACCTGGATCAGACCTGGGACTGACCTTATATGAGATGACCTGGGACAGGTCACTGCACCTCTCTGGACTTCAGTTTCCTCCACCATCAAATGAGGTTAAGATGAGGTCTCTAAACTTTTATAAGGTAAAACTGTCACCTTCACGTCCTCATGACTCCAAAGTGGAGCGCCTTCTTCATCCTAAGACTCTTCCTTCCATTTGAGATTCTGAGTTCACCCTTCCTAGCATTAATCAGGATATCAAAATATTCTTTCTCTTGAATCATGGATCCCTTTTTCTTTTCATTAATTTCTTCCCTTTATCTATCAAAAGCCTAACCACCAATTCACTGTTAAGAATTAACCCATGACTACAATGGTTTCTTCCTCCACAATTCAATTAGTAGATTTCCTACTGATTACCATGCTCCTTCCTTTGCTGCTAATCCACTTTCAGTTCAGTTCAGTTGCTTAGTCGTGTCCGACTCTTTGCGACCCCATGAATCACAGCATGCCAGGCCTCCCTGTCCATCACCAACCCCCAGAGTTCAATCAAACTCATGTCCATCGAGTCGGTGATGCCATCCAGCCATCTCATTCTCTGTCGTCCCCTTCTCCTCCCGCCCCCAATCCCTCCCAGCATCAGAGTCTTTTCCAGTGAGTCAACTCGTTGCATGAGGTGGCCAAAGTATTGGAGTTTCAGTTTTAGCATCAGTCCTTCCAATGAACACCCAGGATTGATCTCCTTTAGAATGGACTGGTTGGATCTCCTTGCAGTATAAGGGACTCTCAAGAGTCTTCTCCAACACCACAGTTCAAAAGCATAAATTCTTTGGTGCTCAGCTTTCTTCACAGTCCAACTCTCACATCCATACATGACCACGGGAAAAATCATAGCCTTGACTAGACGGACCTTGGTTGGCAAAGTAATGTCTCTGCTTTTTAATATACTATCTAGGTTGGTCATAACTTTCCTTCCAAGGAGTAACTGTCTTTTAATTTCATGGCTGCAATCAGCATCTGCACTGATTTTGGAGTCCAAAAAAATAAAGTCTGACACTGTTTCCACTGTTTCCCCATCTATGTCCCATGACGTGATGGGACCAGATGCCATGATCTTTGTTTTCTGAATGTTGAGCGTCAAGCCAACCTTTTCACTCTCCTCTTTCACTTTCCTCAAAAGGCTTTAAATCACCCTAATTTTCAAGTGATTTGGAAAACATATATGAGAGATCAGATGGCTCAGTATAAACACAGGAATCATTTTATTTTTAAAAGAGTATGTGTTGCAAATGAATTGCTAATACAACAATGTTACAGTTACAGCGATTGATATATATTTAATAACTTGTTTGAAAGTTATATTTATATTTGCTCCATGAAATTAATCAGAAGCTTTCATGGAAACCTTTACAGAACACATGATTGCTTGAATGCAATTTTTTAATTCAATTTGCCTTTAAGCTAATAGGTTAAAGTTTGTACAAACAACTACTATTTCCTTGGTTTATGGTTTTATTAATTTATGATTGATTTTGTTAGAGTAGAAAAATATGAGAAGTCAGTTTTCCTCTTTAAAAGGCTAGACTGAACTTAAAGACCTATGCCAGTGAAAGATAACAGAAAACCAGTTTTGAAGCTCTCCTTGAAAAAGGAAGTGCAGAGTTTTTACTATATTTGCCCCCAGATAGCAAATAGAGAAACTCAAGGTTTGTCTCCTCTGCTCCTCCACTAAGTGAACTCACTTCCCAACAACCTCAGGACTGTGGAATAAATAGGCACTGATAAGAGAAGCCAAAGGTGGAGCAGTTTTCAAAGTGATTTCAGTAAATGTTCTCATTTAATTCTCATCTCTCTAGGAAAGCAGAAGGGGCAGATAAGCAATCTCCTTTTTTTTATCCCCAGTCTCCTCGTATCATATAAAAATAATCTTTCTCACCTTCACTCATGAATTCACGCAGCCAAAGCATTTACTGTTCACTTAACCATTTGCCAGCAACTGCACTAGACAAAATGTGATCCCCAGGCCAGGAGAAGCAGCAATACCTGAGGACTTCTGAGAAATGCAGATTTTCAGCCCTAACCCATACCTACTGAGCCAGAAACTCTGAGGATGGCCAGCAATCTGTGGTTTAACAAGCCCTCCATGTGAGTTTCCTTAAAAAACTAAAAATAGAATTACCCTATGATTCAGCAATCCCTCTCCTGGGTATAACTGGAAAAGATACATGTACCTCAATGTTCATAGAAGCACTGCTTACAATGGCCAAGATATGGAAGCAACCCAAGTACCCATCAACAGATGACTGGATTAATAAGATGTGGTGTGTATATATACATGGGCTTCCCTGGTGGTTCAGCGATAAATAATCCACCTTCCAAAGTAGTAGATGCAGATTCAGTCCCTGGGTCAGGAAAATCCCTTGGAGAAGGATGGCAATCCACCCCAGTGTTTTTGCCTGGGAAATCTCATGGACAGAGGAGCCTGGTGGGCTACAGTCCATGAGGGTCACAAAGAGTCAGACATGACTTAGCAACTAAACAACAGCAACAAATACACACACACACATATATATAATTAAATATTACTCAGCCGTAAAAAAGAATGAAATCCCACCATTTGCTGCAACATGGATGGACACAGAAAATACTATGTTTAGTGAAATAAGTCAGATAGAGCAAAAACAAATACCGTATTACATCATTTATATGTGGAATCTAAAAAACTATTACAAAAGAATGTATGTCCAAAACAAAAAGAATCTCAGATATAGTGATTACCAAAGGAAGGCAGGAATGAGAAAATCAAATCAAGGGTATGAGATTAAGGGATATGAGATCAAGTGTATGAGATTAAGAGATACAAATCTACTATATATAAAACAGATAAGGAACTAGAGTATATTGTATGCGCTTCCCTGGTGGTTCAGATGGTAAAGAATCTATATTGTATAGCATAGAGAATCATAGTCATTATCTTGTAGTAACTTTTAACGGAGTATAATCTATAAAAATACTGAATCACTATGCTGTATACCTGAAACTAATATGGTAAATCAACTATACTTCATTTAAAAAAACCTACATTCCATCCTGATACAGAATTTTATCATAAACCTAATTACCCATAAACTTGATTCAAACATATTATGCAGATGTTCTTGCGAAATATCACAATGACATTCTAATGTAATTCTTTTCTAATTTCCCACAACAAGGAAAACAGTCAGGGTCCTGTGTACTGTTCATTTATCTAGCCAGTGGGTGATTTCAAACTGCTGTTCATTAACTAGGCTTAAAGGCCATAGTGGTGAGCACATTCTGACCACGAAGACCTTTCTTCTCATCTCTTCTATCAGTTCAGTTCAGTAGCTCAGTCATGTCCGAGTCTTTGCGACCCCATGAATCACAGCACGCCAGGCCTCCCTGTCCATCACCAACTCCCGGAGTTCACTCAAACTCATGTCCATCTTCTAAAGAGTCCATCAAAAATACCAGCGTCCTGGGATATATGTAGTTGGTATGCACCAACTGTCTGCAGTCTACCATGCCTGATCAGAACTGGCTTTTTCTGTGGAAGTAAACTCATTATGGAAGGATAGTTTACAGCCTGACTGTGTGGGAGTGGGACATGTATTATTTGTAAATTGATTTATAGGTTACATGCCTCTCTTGTACATTACCCCATTTAAACCTCACAACAAGTTTGTGAGGAGGACATTATTATTCCCATTTTACAGATGAAGAAACAGTATCTCAGAAATGTTAACTAAACTCCCCAGGTTAATGAATAAACACATGTCAGAGCTGGGACTCAAACCTAGAACGTCAAACTCTAAATATATATATATATGTTCTCATTACACCTATAAATGACAGTTGCATAAGTAATATCCTTTGCTATTAGGTTAACAACTGGAAGGGAGAAGGAAGGAAGGAAGAAGGAGGAGGATTAGGAAGAGGAGAGGGAGGGTGAGAGAGAAAGGAAGGAAGGAGGAAAGAAGAGAGGAAGGGGAGGAAGAAGGAAGGAAGAAAATATTATCATTAGTCAAAGACTGAGCTTTAGTCTGCACCAGCCAGCTTGCTCACGGTGGAGTCAGAGACTAGGGGAAGGAAGCAGATGATTGATAAAAAGCTGCATGGTATAGGCAGCTGGAAAGAGCAGTAGCAAAAGAAGCAGCCTCTACAATTTGCATACTATGGCAACTGCATGGTAAGGTGGGTAGGACATGCATTCATTTATAAATGACTATAACAGCTGACCCTTAGATAGCATTCAGTTGGTAGGTTCCCTATTCACATATTTTCTCATTTAATCATCTCAGCAACCCTATGGGGTAAGATTCTATGATAGCCATGTTACAGGTGGAAAAACTGAGGCATGGAAGGTTTTGAGGTACTTTGCTCAAATGCTTAAGGAAGAATAAGGAGTCTGACTCCAGAGTCCTTCATCTTAGCTACTATGGTATATTACATGACCATCACTGTAATGGATAGTATATCTGTCATTTTCCTGTCTCTTCATCCGTTCACTTTCTGGTAACAACACCATTCTGGGGGAAAATTGCCTCTTTTACACTGTATGTATGTAGTCTAGGTAAGACCACACAGTTTTAAAGGAATAAGTTTTCCTTTTAAACTTGCTTAATCTGCTCTTATCTCCTAAGAATTTGAATCTTGAGTGGAGGCAAACAAAGATGGGAAAATAATGGGTCATTTGTCCCACAGGACCCTGAAAGGACTGTATTTATTCCTCCAATTTGAATCTTCAGAGCAACCTGGTCCCCAAATTTCTGGGCCTGGTTCTTCAGCTTTGACTTTGACTCTAACATTTCCAGGATATTTCTTTTTCCTTAAGCAAGTCAGAGCCCATTTCTATTGCTCACAACCAGATTCTGACATACCACCATCATCAGTCCCTGGTCAACCACCAAATAGCTATGTGACTCTGGACCATCCCTTCAGGGCCTTAATTGCCTGAGCTAGGCAATCAAATTAGAAGCACCTCTATTTTTCAACAGCTCTAACAGTCTTTAATTTGATTCCATGATTCCCTGATCATACTATATCTCATGAGTCTTACTATAACTCCTACCCCCATCTGTAGACAAAGATCTCTCTGCTCCTCTTTCAGAACATAAAATGCCACATATGCACATCTAGTCCTCCTGTTATTTTCTCTAACCCCCAAGCCAACTCTCCACAGTGGCTACTTCAGAATTTCTCCTTTTCGCCCATGCCCCCTATTAGCTTCTAAACAGATAGCCTTGTCTCCTGGCTTAGTGATGATATTAAAGTGATTCATCATCGGCCCACAGCTCCTCATTTATTTTCATCTCTTTCGTCATCACCTGTGCGCCTCACGCTCCCTCCATCCGTCTTCCTTTGCCTCTCTGAGCCTGCCTCTGGCCTCAGATACAGAGCGCAGGTCAACAAACAGGTATTTTTTTTCCACATACCATGTTCTACACAGTGTGCTAGGTAGAGAAGACATAAAGACAAACACGACTGGTCCTGACCCCAGGAAAAATGCAGTCTGTTTGTGGAGACATATAAATAAAAAATAGCAATTAAAGTAGTAGGAATTTTAATAGAGTTATTTACAAGGGGGCTTCCCTGGCAGCTCAGAGGTTAAAGCGTCTGCCTCCAATGCAGGAGACCTGGGTTCGATCCCTGGGTTGGGAAGATCCCTGGAGAAGGAAATGGCAACCCACTCCAGTACTCTTGCCTGGAGAATCCCATGGACGGAGGAGCCTGGTAGGCTACAGTCCACAGGGTCGCAAAGAGTCGGACATGACTGAGCGACTTCACTTCACTTCACTTCACTTCACAGGAGCACTGAAGAGGCCAGTAGACTTCCTGCAGCTGAAGATAACAGGAACTGGCCAAGAGTAGAAGGCTATGACAGGTAGATTCGAAAGAGGAAAGAGCATAAGAAAAACACTCAGTTGTTAAAAATCTCAAAGCTCCAGGTAAGACCATGCTCACAAATGCACAACCCTGACTGGCAGTGATGCCCTCTTTGCATGAATGCATCAGGTGCCACAAAAGTCCAGCCAAGACACCCAAGTCATTCCTCAAGCTCTCATGTCCCATATGGCTCTCAGCCTCCCTGTTCTGAACTCATCTCCAAGCCCTCTCCAACTCCTGAAATTTTTCACCTGCACTGACCTTTCACCCATGTTCAGTCTTCATCAAAGTCCCAACGTTTCCTTCACCACTTGCTCTACTGAAACCAGCTCCCCAGTCTGCTTCCTCTGCAGTCCTCTCAACTGGTGGCTGCTTTCTAGCTCCCCGGCCCTCCACGCTGGGCAGGGAGTACTCTTTTATCCTATTGCGCCTCAATATAGCAAGTCTCCTCCCTCTTCCCTAAAACAAAAACAAAAACAAAACATCTTTTGATCTGTTGATCTCTTCTCAGCAGACTATCACTTTCTACCCGCTCTTTAACACCATCAGCTACAACTTCTAGGTCATTCTTTCTCCGTCTTTAAGATTCTAGTTCCTAGCTCTCCGGCATTCCCTCTGACACAGTCTTACTGCAATTTATTTTATTTTCATTTTCCACATGAATGATGTTTTAAGACCTAGCAGTGCTTTACCACTTCACCACCTCACTGGCCTTTCTTGTTCTCCCCCAACTTAGTCATCCACTGCCAAGGTCATTGCCCAGGCCTTGGCAATCCGGTAACAGAATCCTCTCCATTATCTAAGTCTCAACAATCCCCTTCTCTGACCATCACCCCCTACCTTTCCTAGTCACGAAGTAACACAGTTCCAATAATGTTTCAATTCCTCTGGACCATGCACTGTATTTTTCTCTATATCCTAGCATGCTCTACCCTCTCCATACCCAGTACTATTGTCTGAATTTCTTTGTGTCCCCCCAAACTTCATATGTTGAAATCTTAATGCCCAATATAACGATATTAGGAGGTGAGACTTTGGGAGGTTAACTCATGAATGGGATTAATGTTCTTTCCAAAGAGACCCCCTACAGAACTCCCTTTCCCTTTCTTCCTTGTGAGGACACAACCAGAAGTATGCAGTCCAGAAGAGGGCCCTCACCTGACCATGCTGGCACCCTGAATGTGGACACCCAGCCTTTGGAACTGTAAGAAATAAATGTTTGCTGTTTGTAGGTGTCTGTTTGTAAGTCACCCAGTCTCTGGTATTTTGTGAGTAGCCTGACCAGACACCAGTTTAACTTAGTCCATCATTAGGCTTCCCTGGTGGCTCAAATGGTAAAGAATCTGCCTGCAATACAGAACACTTGGGTTCGTAGGCAGGGAAGATACCCCTGAGAAAGGAATGGCAACCCACTCCAGTATTCTTGCCTGAAGAATTCCATGGACAGAGGAGCCTGGTGGGCTACAGTCCATGGAGTCACAAAGAGTCAGACAGGACTGAACAATTTCCATATCATGCACCAGAATCACTTACTTGTATACAACTTCAGCTTTATGGAATGCACTTGGAAAAACTCTTACCCTGGCTAAATCCAGGTTGGCTGATAATGAGCAGCATCACTGCTAGTAACTGGATTTTTTCTTAATTCTAGTGACTTCTTCCATCCTCTATGAGATCATTACTCCTGTAAAGTTTCTTCAATTCATTTTGCAAGCAGCTGCTTCCTTTCAGAACTCTTCAGGATACCAATTCCTTATAAGTACATCCACATCAGGGCAGTTGAGTTGTAGTGGCCCTGAAAATTGTTAATGGACCGAGATTAACTTCAGTTCCTGAGAAGAAATAAGAACAAATCATCCAACATTCGATTTGTGGGCACATAGAAGACCCATTCCCAGAACCATTGTTCTAACCATTATAGATGTCTTGGTACTGACTAGAAGGTGTCGCCTCTGACTCTACCTTTCTGCAAACTGGAGGCTGTATTGCAAGTCACCCAATTCTGAAGGAAAGAATAATGATTAATGAGGCCCTTGTGTTAAATCAATCTCAAAGTTTGAAATGACAGCAAAGGGGAAGAGAAAATTGTTCAACAGGCTCTTGTCACATACAAAAGAAAGCCCTCTTCAATATTCTTCCACAAGTTTAGGCTTCTGAACCAACTGAAAACTAAAGAACAAGTTCAGTGGCATTAAGTATATTCACATTGTTGTGCAAACATCACCACTATCTACAGAACTTTTTTCATCTGCATGTATTCTTTAAGAGGAAATAATAATATCTAACTTTTATTGATTACTTGCTATTTGCCAACCACTGCTCCAAACAATTTATATACATGAACTCACTTAATTCTCACAACCCCTGCCCAATGAGGTATCACTTTCTTCAATTTAGAGCTAGAATTTAGAAGTTAGCCCAAGGGCACAAAGCAAATACTTGATATAGTTACATGTTCTAACTTTCCTCCTGTAACAATGGAAAAACTGTCTAGCTCCCAAATAGGGTGATCTCTGCCTCTATCACTTCTCATCTCCCCAAGGACATCACTCCAGCCATTGTTTTCTTTCTCTTTCACACCACCAGTTTATTCTCTATTGCATCTTTCCTGTAGACATACAAATATGCCTCCTGGTGCCCAATTTTAACAAAAAAAGAAAAATTTTCCCTTGACCCTACATCCTCCTCCAGCTATTGCCCTGATTTTCTGCTAATTTTCACAGTAAAAGTCCTTTAAAAAGCTGTCTGTACTTGTCTTGGGGTTACCTGGTGGTTCAGAAGGTAAAGAATCTGCCTGCAGTATAAGAGACTGGGGTTTGATCCCTGAGTTAGGAAAATCCCCTGGAGAAGGAAATGGCAATCCACTCCAGTATTCTTGCCTGGAGAATTCCAGGGACAAAGGAGTCTGGTGGGCTACAGTCCATGGGGTGGCAAAGGACAGAACTGAGCGACTAACACTACTACTGCCGCTGCTGCTGCTAAGTTGCTTCAGTCGTGTCCGACTCTGTGCGACCCCATAGACGGCAGCCCACCAGGTTCCCCCGTCCCTGGGATTCCCCAGGCAAAAATACTGGAGTGGTTTGCCATTTCCGTCTCCAATGCATGAAAATGAAAAGTGAAAGTGAAGTCGCTCAGTCGTGTCTGACTCTTTGCGATCCCATGGACTGCAGTCCACCAAGCTCCTCCATCAATAAGATTCTCCAGGCAAGAATACTGGAGTGGGGTGCCACTGCCTTCTCCTATATTAAACCCAAATTTGTTTGCACTCCCCAAGGAGGCGGATGAACACACAGGGCCGCTACTGGTACCAAAGCTCTGGTTCCTCTTGGAATCCAGTCAAAGGAAGGAAGTCCACTCTGGGTCCCTTCGTGGTCGCCATAAGTGTCAACTAAAAAAAGATGTACAACTTGAGAGTTTTAAGTTTCATTTGGGGCAAAATGAGGACTGCAGCCCGGGAGGCAGCATTTGTCTTCAATTCGTTATAACCCATTTTTTCCTATACCCACTTTGATTTGGGTTTTCTGCACTGACATAATATCAGTCAGTTCAGTTCAGTCGCTCAGTCGTGTCCAACTCTTTGCGACCCCATGAATCACAGCACGCCAGGCCTCCCTGTACGTCACCAGCTCCTGGAGTTCACTCAAACTCATGTCCATTGAGTCGGTGATGCCATCCAGCCATATCATTCTCTGTCGTCCCCATATCCTCCCACCCCCAATCCCTCCCAGCATCAGTCTTTTCCAGTGAGTCAACTCGTCGCATGAGGTGGCCAAAGTATTGGAGTTTCAGTTTTAGCATCAGTCCTTCCAATGAACCCAGGATTGATCTCCTCTAGAATGGACTGCTTGGATCTCCTTGCAGTCCAAGGGACTCTCAAGAGTCTTCTCCAACACCACAGTTCAAAAGCATCAATTCTTCGGAGATCAGCTTTCTTCACAGTCCAACTCTCACATCCATACATGACCACGGGAAAAATCATAGCCTTGACTAGACGGACCTTGGTTGGCAAAGTAATGTCTCTGCTTTTTAATATGCTATCTAGGTTGGTCATAACTTTCCTTCCAAGGAGCAAGCGTCTTTTAATTTCATGGCTGCAATCAGCATCTGCAGTGATTTTGGAGCCCAAAAAAATAAAGTCTGACACTGTGTCCACTGTTTTTCCATCTATTTCCCATGAAGTGATGGGACCAGATGCCACGATATTTGTTTTCTGAATGTTGAGCTTCAAGCCAACATTTTCACTCTCCTCTTTCACTTTCATCAAGAGGCTTTTTAGTTCCTCTTCACTTTCTGCCATAAGGATGGTGTCATCTGCATATCTGAGGTTATTGATATTTCTCCCGGCAATCTTGATTCCAGCTTGTGCTTCTTCCAGCCCAGCGTTCCTCATGCTGTACTCTGCATATAAGTTAAATAAGCAGGGTGACAATATACAACCTTGACGTACTCCTTTTCTTATTTGAAACCAGTCTGTTGTTCCATGTACAGTTCTAACTGTTGCTTCCTGACCGGTATACAGGTTTCTCAAGAGGCAGGTCAAGGTGGTCTTGTATTCCCATCTCTTTCAGAATTTTCCACAGTTTATAGACTGATTTAAATTCTATTATTGATTTATTTTACACTTTTCAAAAGTATTTCTAAGCCTGCATTTATCTAGATATCAAAGATCAAGAATCAAACAACTTTCTCTGTCCTACTATGGAAGGCAAAGAACTGCGTCCTTTCTCTTTCTCTGTGTCCTTTGCAACTTCTAGGTTTTTATTAATTAATTAATCTGGGGTTTCAAACCCCATCATCATTATTAACATAATCTTTCATGAATATTTAAAATCATACATTCAACCTTGCAACCATATTCAGACCAGTTATAACACCTATTTCTGCATATGTTACAAGTTTCGGTACTCTCCATACATCTTTTTTTCTACTAAATACCCTTCACAATTTAATATGGATTCATCTCTCATTGAATTACTAGATGCATACAAAGATGTATTTTCAGGAAGAGTACTTACATAGAACATTTTCTAAAAATCTTAAAGATTATGTAAATTCTGTTCTATTGCTTCCACACACAAATGTAGATAGGCTTAGAATTTTTGTGTCACAATCTTTTTCTTTGCCTGACAAATTCTGTAGAGGAACAGGTCTCAATACTGGCTATGTAATCCTGCTTCCATATTTGATCAGTCTATGAATTGATGCTTTTGAGCTGTGGTGCTGGAGAAGACTCTTGAGAGTCCCTTGGACTGCAAGGAGATCCAACCAGTCCATTCTAGAGGAGATCAATCCTGGGTGTTCATTGGAAGGACTGATGCTGAAACTGAAACTCCAATACTTTGGCCACCTCATGCGACAAGTTGACTCACTGGAAAAGAATCTGATACTGGGAAGGATTGGGGGCGGGAGGAGATGGGGACGACAGAGAATAAAATGGCTGGATGGCATCACCAGCTCGATGGACATGAGTTTGAGTGAACTCCGGGAGTTGGTGATGGACAGGGAGGCCTGGCATGCTGTGATTCATGGGGTCGCAAAGAGTCGGACACGACTGAGCGACTGAACTGAACTGAACTGAACTAATGATGAATATTACTCATCTGTGATTTTTATAAAGCTCCAAAGTGATTCTGGATAAGAATTCAATGATAAGAAGGCAATGTTAAGAAGCACTGTCATAGGCATTCCTCCAACTTTTTTCATCTTCTGGGTGACCAAAAATCTGAGAACCATCTGAAATTGTTTTCTTCTCAGGCAACTTCTTTTATGTTCTTGCATCAGTTCAGTTCAGTCGCACAGTCGTGCCTAACTCCCTGCAACCCCATGAACTGCAGCACGCCAGGCCTCCCTGTCCATCACCAACTCCCAGAGCTTGCTCAAACTCATGTCCATCAAGTTGGTAATGCAATCCAACCATCTCATTCTCTGTCAGCCCCTTCTCCCACCTTCAGTCTTTCCAAGTATCAGGGTCTTTTCCAATGAGTCAGTTCTTCACATCAGGTGGCCAAATGATTGGAGTTTCAGCTTCAGCATCAGTCCTTCTAATGAATATTCACAACTAATTTCCTTTAGGATGGACAGGTTGGATCTCTTTGCAGTCCAAGGGACTCTCAAGTGTCTTCTCCAACACCACAGTTCAAAAGCATCAATTCTTCTTCGCTCAGCTTTCTTTATAGTCCAACTCTCACATCCATATATGACCACGGGAAAAACCATAATCTTGACCACACGGACCTTGGTTGGCAAAGTAATGTCTCTGCTTTTTAATATGCTGTCTAGGTTGGTCATAACTTTTCTTCCAAGGAACAAGAGTCTTTTAATTTCATGGCTGCAGTCACCCTCTGCAGTGATTTTAGAGCCCCCCAAAATAAAGTCTGTCACTGTTTCCATTGTTTCCCCATCTATTTGCCATGAAGTAATGGGACCGGATGTCATGATCTTGGTTTTCTGATCAAGAAAAGCCAACTTTTTCACTTTCATCAAGAGTCTCTTTAGTTCTTTGCTTTCTGCAATAAGGGTGGTGTCATCTGAATATCTGAGGTTATTGATATTTCTCCTGGAAATCTTGATTTCAGCTTGTGCTTCATCCAGCCCAGCATTTCATATGATGTACTTGGGCTTATAGAATACCAAAATGAAATCTTCGCTCAGTCTCCCATAGACTTAAGCCTTTTTGGTTGTTACTAATATCCGAGACATTCAGTGTGACCTTGTGCAAATATGATAAGTTGCATAGGCATATCTTTTGTTCTTGTAGAACATTTCATTTTGATTTTTATGAAAATTACAATTCATGTAATTTATATAAACTTTTTAAATGTTAAGCTTTTTACTTGCTCAATCATTTAAGGGAACACTAAAATAAAACACTTTGCCTATGACTCCTCCTTCCTCTTTTTCTTGATTCTTTGACTCAAACCATGTTGGGCTGTGCTATTCAGTCTATTTCGAAATACAGGTGTCTATATCCTTACTCTTGAAATTTGTGCTGCTGAATGCTACATTTTATAACACAATAATGATATTTTCCTTATAATTTCTCAGCTGTTAATTAACCACTCAATTTTACATTATTATTAATATTTGACATTTTTTAAAAGGAACTTTATAATTAAACAAATACTTGAGAAGACTAGCCCAGGAACCTAAGTCAAGATGAGCTAAATTTTAAGTAATTATAATGAGCTAAGTGAATCATGCTTATGATAACTAATTTACATGATAGATGGAATATATTCCTATAAAATCTTTAAAGTTTTGCTTCCATTGATGTGACTTTAATAAAATATGAGTTTAATTTTTCTTGAGGTTTATCTGGTTAGCAAGAACCTTAATGATAGACCACTGGGACAATTTGCTGCTTTTTTAGGAGCTCTTCCCCACATGTTATTGTGTTGCTGTAGCATGACAATGAGGATGCTAAGCCTGAGATGACAGTATATTTTTTCTTTATCCTTGACCTGCCCAGAGTCTCCCCTCTTTTGGATCCAGGTATCTTTTCTGGATCTTGGATCATTTGTATATGTGCTTTCCTATGACCCCAAATCACCATAGATGGTGCCTTGAGCATAGCCCCTGCACTTAAAGGCTGCCTAGTGCTCTGAGAAAAATTTGCGGGTTGTCTTCCTGCTTCAACCACCCCAAAAGGCAGAAAACAACAAAATCAGTAACATGCTAATTTGTTATTATAAGGATCAGTTATATACAGATAGATTTGTAATGGGAGTAAGTAGGTTATTCTGCAGTATGTATAATCATTGTAGGGTGGATTTAAGAATTTTAAAATACTCCAGAGCAGAAATTCTGTAATAGCTAATCTTTGTATGAATATTTGTAAGCTGTCACCATTAAATTTACACATAAGAGAAGATTAATCTGAAAGAAACTATGTTATTCTTGACCATGATATGACTCCTGCTGTGTTTTTCTAAAAGTGATGTAATCTCTGGCTAAGTTTTGGTTTATAAAGCACAATGTTAATATTTAACCTACCTCAAAGTTGAGGATTCGTAAATACTGAGTAAGGGTCTCAAATAAATATTGTTGATTGTCTTTTCTACTAAAAAAAATACAGTGGAGGAAAGTTTCCTTAATAATCAAGTCTACACTGTTGGTTGGAATGTAAATTGGTACACCACTATGGAGAACAGTGTGGAGGTTTCTTAAAAAACTGAAAACAGAGCTACCATTTGACTCAGTGATCCCACTCCTGGTCATATACCCAGAGAAAACCATAATTTGAAAAAATACATGCACCCCAATGTTCATTACAGCACTGTTTACAATAGCCAGGAAATGGAAGCAACCTAAATACCCATGGACAGATAGACAGATAAAGAATATGTGGTACATATATACAATGAAATATTAGTCAGCTATAAAAAGAGTGAAATAATGCTATTTGCAGCAACATGGATGGCCCTAGAGATTGTCCTACTGAGTGAAATAAATCAGAGAAGGACAAATATCATGATAGTTGACTCACTGGAAAAGAGTCTGATGCTAGGAAGGATTGGGGGTAGGAGGAGATGGGGACGACAGAGAATGAGATGGCTGGATGGCATCACCGACTCAATGGACATGAGTTTGAGTGAACTCCAGGAGTTGGTGATGGACAGGGAGGCCTGTGTGCTGTGATTCATGGGGTCGCACAGAGTCGGACACGACTGAGCTACTGAACTGAACTGAACTGAGAATCTTAAAACATTGTACAAACAAACTTCTTTACAAAATGGAAATAAGAGTCACAGATGTAGAAAATTTCAAGGTTACCAGGGTGGGGGGCAGGGAAGAAGAATGAATTGGGAGATTGGGATTGACATATACACAGTACTATATATAAAATAGATAATAAGAACTTACTGCATAGCACAGGGAACTCTCTACTCAATACCCTGTAATGCTACATAGGAAAATAATCCAAAAGAGTGGATATGTTATCGAAATGCAAGTCCCTATGCCCATTGCACAGCAAGGCCAAACAATACAAAAATGTGAGTTTGGAACAGAGAAAGGTTTATTACAGGGCCCTGCAAGGAGATAGATGGCTCATTTCTTACAAACCCCAACCTCCCAGAAAGCTTTCAGCAAAGCCCTTTTCTTGGGAAGGTGAGGGAGAGGCATGGTTAGTTGTTACAAACTTCTTGGTATCAGATCCTTTGCCCTGGGGGTCAGGTCATGGACAGGTAATGATGTTCCTGCAAGCCTCCACCAAACAAATGGCATTCTCTGTTCTGACAAGAAAGGGTGAGGTTCCCAGACACCACTGTCACCCTCTGAGGTCCAGGTCCTGGCTAGGAGGAGGCAGATCTTAGCTGACGGCAGATCTCAACTGACGGCTCCTTCATCTCAACTGCCAGCTCCCCAGACAGCCCAGCTGTCATCGCTGAGGGAGCCAGGCACCCAGGAGACCCAATTGGCCCTCAAGGTCCTCAGGCCACCTGGACAGCGGGGACCAGTCTCGCAGACTGCATCCCATGCAGACTGCATCCCATGCAGACTGCCACGGTGATTAAGTCACAGAGGCAGGGAAAGGGGAGAGATCCACCATCACCTCAAGGCTTGGGCCCCTCCATTAGACAGCCTTGGCCATGGCTCCAGAGCCCGGCAGGACACAGTCCCAGCTTGTTCCCTGTACCCCTCAGTTCAGCTGCTGGCTGAGGCCGGGTGAAATCGAGGGCCCCAGGGAGAGGGCCACGTCTTACCTCATTGTCCACCTAAAGACCAACACTTCTCTGAATGTTGACTGAATAGCCCCACTAATGGGGCTGCTCTCTTGGGGGAGGGGCTCACTGTGGCACCAACCAATGGCTAAGCAGGAACATTAACCATAGCTCAATGACAGTAGGTTGTTTGGAGGAGTGGCCCACTGTGGTGCCAACCAATGAGTGAGCAGGACCACTAATGTTCCCCCGGTAAGGGTTATTTTTTTATTTTTCGGTGGTGGTGGTGGTGGGGGTAATGGCACAAGGCTAGGGCTGCATGCTAAGTGCTACATACAGCCATGTTCTATTACAGGTATTTGCATATGTATGATTCACATCGCTGTACAGCAGAAAGTAACAGAATATTGCAAATCAACTATATTCCAATAAAATGTTTTAAAAATTATCAAATCCCCAAAGTCAGTCTTATATGATAGCTCTTGGTACTTATCTTTTTTTTTTTTTTCCCTAATGTTTTTTCTGGTCTTTCCTTCCCATTTTCCGACTGGAGGGCTCAAGAGGCTGCTCTGTTCACTCTAATTTTTTGTTGGGTTCCTGCCCACTTTGAAATCTATCAATTATTCTGTGGCCCAGTATGAATCCAGTTACATTTTATGCAGGTTGTCTGAGTACAAAAAACAAAACAAACAAACAAAAACTACCAAAACAATGACATACACATCTAATGGTGTTCCATCAGCGACTATCTTACTTTCTAAACTTGAGAGTGTAACAGTAGATCCTGGCTCCCCATTTGGTAATTTTCTGTACTAAAATGAGTCCAATATCACAAATTATCTCTGTGGTTTCAGGCACTCAATATATATTCCTATTTTTCTTCAAAACAAAAAACTTTAGAAAAACTGAAACAATAAAATATATATATATTATCTCCATATAAATATTCTAATCAAATGTTTTTAATCTGTATCTATTAATTAAACCTCTAAACTTACTGCCATCTTGCAGGAAATAGCCAGGACTAGAGAACAAGTTAAATGTTCATGAGGAAACAGTAAAATTAAGAATCTATAAGACAATCAGGCTGAACTCGTCAAAGAAAAACTAATAAGACATATAAACTAAATGTCATGTTTGAATTTAGCCACTGAAACTCGGTCAAAAAAAAGCTATAGGTTCTTTTATAGGTGTAAATTTGAAACAACAGCAATGACTTGAATATGGACTATAAATTAAATGACATTAAGAAATATTGTTAACTTCCTAAGGTAAGATAATTGTAAACAGTCCTCATTCTTAGGAGAAGTATGCAAAATTAGGTAAGGTTGAAGTGTTACAATGTTTAAAAATTACATTCAAATGGTATTTAAATATATATATAAAGCAAATATGGCAAAATATTACTTAACATCTGTAGAATCTACATACAAGTTTTCTTGTAAATACTATAGCATTCTTTAAAGTTCTCTATGTTTGAAATCTTTTATAATAAAAAGTTGAAAAATTACTTAGAAGGAGCCCAGTTTTTGTCAGAATATTTTGGTCTCCTAAATACTAAACTGAAACAAAAGAGAGTTGAGCAGGGTAGTGAGTAGTAATGATATGACTACGTAGAGCTTCCATACTCTAGTCTTCCTGAAGTTTCACCCAGGGACCTCACTGACCCTCCTGCTGGGTCCACAGCACAGAGCTTCTTTCTCTCTCACAGCCCAAATATGATCCTGCCTTGTAACAAAGAGATGTTTGCACACCTGTCTCCTCAGAGAACCTACAGTTGCCTTCTGAATGGTGAATATCTCATTCATCTTCAATTCTCATCCCTTAGTCTATGGTCAGAAATGCTCAGTAAATAGCTATCACATGAGTCAAGATATGCTTCTCCTTCTTCCAATATCATGAAACACCAATTGGGAAGAAGAAAGTGGCTCATTATGACTTTGCAGCATAAATTTGGCCCCTTTTCAAACTTTAAAAAATGAAATCTATGAAGATCCTCCTCACCTCATCACCAATATGTTATAGACTGAATGTCTGTGTTACCCATATTCGTATGTTGCAATCCTAAACCCGTGTGAGTATTTGGATGTGGGGCCTTTGGGAGGTGATTAGGTTAGGACAGTGATGCCCTCATGACTGGGATTAATGCCCTTATAAAAGGTACCCCAGAGAGATACCTCTCCTCTTCTGCTATGTGAGGTCACAGCCTTCTATGAACCAGGAAGCAGATCCTAACCAGACAACTAGCAAACTGATCTTAGACTTCTCAGCCTCCATAACTGTGAGAAATAAATGTTTGTTCTTTAAGCCACCTAGTCTATGGTATTTTTGTTATAACAACCTGAATGGATTAAAGACATGACCCAATATTCCACTCAGATCATTATTATTCCAATCCTGGACTTTTAGAACCATCTGCGGGAACTGAGAAAAAAGAACATGGCATCTGCTGGGAGATAGCATGATCTGCATATTACTTTCCCCCTAGGTTTTTCACCTGAATCATCCTGTCCACAGATCAGTCCCAGAGCACTGTCTTTCAAAGTGCAGTCCCATTGAAAATTATAGATTTCTTAGTCCCTTATTCAGTGGTTCTGAATCTGTCAGAAGAGAGACCTAGAAAACAATTTCTCTTTATTCTTCCTAGGTGATTCTGATGTGGAGCCAGGTTTAAGAACTACTGTCCCAAATAGCAAACATTGGTTCTGGGTGACCACAATTGCAGTAACACACATACACTCACATATAGACACAGTTTCTTTCTGATCTGATTATGCTTTTATCTCCCTCTCTGGCCTCATATTCCCTTCTGCCTCAATTTTGATACTCATCCTTGACCTAGTTGGTTTGGGTCATTCTGCAGGTGCTAGCTGGAACTGGGGAAATCTGCACATTTGGTAGCTTTTCTCACTCCTCTGCTCTTCCCCCAGGGGCTTAGAAGTTCTTCATTCTATACTCCTCCTCCACCCCCAAGGAAAGGAAGAGTCAATTAATGTCCTTATCAAAACGCCAGTGCAAAGCACAGGACCATAAGCAACCCTAAAATGAGCAGAAAACTTGCTCCCACCTGCTACTTCATATGAGGCCCAAGGGGCCCCACCCACCACTCTAGTAATTTAAACACAATCACAATTTTATTTTTTTTCATCGCACAAGTAATACATAAATATAATCTCATTGTAAAATAATTTAAAACAACACTAATAAACTAAAACTTCAGCACCCAATTTTTCATTCACCTCTCCAGAAATAACTGATAACAAATCAGTTCAGCATGTATTTTTCCATTTATATAAAGTTAAACAAGTGGCTCTCAAGGCAGGGAAAGGATTTTTCACCCCAGGGCACATTTGACAATATCTGGAAACAATTTTGGCTGTCACAACTGATGACTGATACTAGCATCAAGTGAGTAAAGGTCAGTAGATGGTGATAAACATCTCATAATGCACAGGACAGCCTCCAAAATGAAGAACTGTCTGCCCAAAATGGCAAGTGTCATGATTGGGAAATATAGAGTTAAACTACACAAAACTGCCAATATCCAACAAATATTGACCTTCAAAAAGACAATTTAGTGTGGTGTATCGCTGCAGATGCTGATTGCAGCCACGAAATTCAGACACTTACTCCTTGGAAGGAAAGTTATGACCAACCTAGATAGTATATTAAAAAGCAGAGACATTACTTTGCCAACAAAGATCCGTCTAGTCAAGGCTATGGTTTTTCCCATGGTCATGTATGGATGTGAGAGTTGGACTGTGAAGAAAGCTGATCGCTGAAGAATCGATGCTTTTGAACTGTGGTGTTGGAGAAGACTCTTGGGAGTCTCTTGTACTGCAAGGAGATCCAACCAGTCCATTCTAGAGGAGATCAATCCTGGGTGTTCATTGGAAGGCCTGATGCTAAAGCTGAAACTCCAATATTTTGGCCACCTCATGCGATGAGTTGACTCACTGGAAAAGACTCTGATGCTGGGAGGGATTGGGGGCAGGAGGAGAAGGGGACGACAGAGAATGAGATGGCTGGATGGCATCACCGACTCTGTGGACATGACTTTGAGTGAACTCCGGGAGTTGCTGATGGACAGGGAGGCCTGGCGTGCTGTGATTCATGGGGTCGCAGAGAGTTGGACACGACTGAGCGACTGAACTGAACTGAACTGAACTACACACACATGCACAAACACACATACACACACACATATATATATATAGAGAGAGAGAGTGAGAGAGATACACATATATGTTCTTCCCAGGTGGTGCTAGTGGTAAAGAACCTGCCTGCCAATGCAGGAGACATAAGAGACGCAGGCTGGATCCCTGAATTGGGAAGATCCCCTGGAGGAGGGCATGGCAACCCACTCCAGTGTTCTTGGTAGGAGAATCCCAAGGACAGAGGAACCAGGCTGGCTACAGTCCCTAGGGTAGCAAAGACTCAGACACGACTGAAGTGACTTGGCACGCACACACATACATACACACATACACACATGGAAATATATAGTTCTGTTTTACATGAATGCATTAGACGCTTGCTCCTTGCAAGAAAAGCTATGACAAACCTAGAGAGCAATTAAAAAGCAGACATTACTTTGTCAACAAAGGTCCGTCTAGTCAAAGCTATGGTTTTTCCAGCAGTCATGTATGGATGTGAGAGTTGGACCATAAAGAAGGCTGAGTGCCGAAGAATTAATGCTTTTGAACTGTGGTGCTGGAGAAGACTCTTGAGAGTCTCCTGGACTGCAAGGAGATCAAACCAGTCAATCCTAAAATAAGTCAATCCTGAATATTCATTGGAAGAACTGATGCTGAAGCTCCAATACTTTGGCCACCTGATGTGAAGAGTTGACTGATTAGAAAAGATCCTGATAACTTGGAAAGATTGAAGGCAGGAGCAGAAGGGGATGACAGATGACGAGATGGTTGGATGGCATCACTGTCTCAATGGACATGAGTTTGAGCAAGTTCCGGGAGATGGTAAAGGATGGGGAAGCCTGGCATGCTGCAGTCCATGGGGTCACAAAAAGTTGGACATGACTGAGAAATTGAACAACAACAATTAGATTATATGCCTTATTATTAAAACTTTTTTTGTTTCCTTGAACAATATGCCTAGAAATTTTTCCAAGTCAGGAACCAGAGTTCTATCTGGATTTCTTTCTAGCTGCTATAGATATTCATTGTTGAGAAGCTCCTTGTGGTCCTTTAATCACCCCCTTGATAAATGTTGGATATTTCCAGTTCTTCACTCACAACTATGCTGCAATGAACATCCCAAAGCATTCCTTCTCTCCACATTCATTCATTAATTAGGTCTCAGGTGGGGCTGAGGATGGGGGACACAGAACAAGAGGGGAAGGGGCTGGGCTGCGAGTCACGCTGTCCCTGACTCTGCTTCCTCCCTTGGTCCTCCTTGAGGACTAGTTGCCACCAGCTCTCATAACTGCTTATTTCCTTGCACAGCAGTGGCCGTTTCATGGCAGGAGCATTTACAGCAAAGCAGTGTGAATTCTGAAACCTGTTTGTTAGACTTTCTACCCTGCTATTCTCACTGGGTGAGTAAAAAGCTCAGGGAGTAATTTACACCACTTGCCCACCTTCCAGGCCTCTCCTGGAGCTGCTGGGAGCTTCTGTCACACCTCTTTGAAACCTACTCAAATGTCAACACATCACTCAGCAAAACAACCCCCCATGTTTTCTAAGCCTGAAGTATTGTTATATCCAGAGAACTGGAGCCACAAGAAAACTTAGCTTTTCCATGAATGGTTTAAGGGCATTAATTATTATGGAAAACTACACGCAGACTGTTCAGAGAAAAAATGACACCCCTCCCTACGTGTTCCAAGAGAATAGCATATTGTCATCTGAAAGAGTAATTTATTTCCACATAATTGGCTCCATAAAGGGCATCTTCAGTGTCTAATTCCCTAAATAACTTGGGGCCTACCATTGCCAGGAGAACTGTAATTAATTAACTCATTTATGATTAATGCATTCCAGTTTTCCTTTGCTGCCACTCTTCAAGGAGAAAATTGGCCAGTCCCATGACTCTATTTCCATGCACCTAATTCATTTAAAATAAAGAAATTTGGATGACGAGCCCAAGAAGTTGGTTGTTAATGGAAGACCCTTGGAGGCTGCACCATTCTGTCATGTCCTGTCCACCTCAGAAGACTGAGATTGGGACTGCGCTTAGCTGTCAGCAATAAGATTCTTAATACACAGCTGCAGATACTGGTTTGAAGGGTGGGGAGGGATGGTTTGGTTTCCTGGTTTGTTTAGCAACTATGATACCTAATGGAGGTAGGAGAGGAAGAAGGGAGGAAGTAGAGAGGGCACAAAAGGCAGAAAAGAAGACCCATGAAAGCATTTTAAGCAACTTTTCCTCTCCACGCAGTAGGAAGACTACCTATCTTGGATCACACCCAATCAATGTGATTTAACGAGCAATGACTATGATATAACATATACTGACAACACTTTTTTCCAGATTATTTGTAAACATCCTATCGTGTACTTTTAATTTCTCTTACTTGAGCTCAAATTCATGAGAAAGAGTAACTGAATAACTTGGAAGCCTACATGTAGCTCTTCATTCATCCAACACCATTTTTTAAGCAAGGCTAGATGCCTCACTATCATTTCCCCATCCCCATTTCTCTACCAAAATTGAATTGTCTTCTGGGTCCCATTCTTTCAGTCTTGCTAGACAATTGAATCCATTTTTAGATAATTGTGCTGCTCACACCTCCAGTGGATGAATTATAGTCACCATTACTCCAATGAGACTTTTATTGATGTCCTTAACAGAGTACCCCGATAAATCCTCTATTATTACCATATTATTCTATTTGCAGCCTCATCATTCTATTCACCTCTCACCTCTGACTTTCTTAGGCCTATGGTAACTGGGATGAAATTTTAATTTACACATCCCAGACAATCCCAGTATGAACTCAGATTCTCCAGAAGCAGTAGACAGGCCTGTCAATGTAAAGATTAGAGCTAGAAACTCCTAGAATAATGATAACACCCAAACAAAAGCCTCCAAAGACAAGTAGTTCACATACAGGTTGAAACCTACTGTAACTTGGTGACAAAATATCAGAGGGGTGGGGGGAAAAGGGCATGATCCATAACCTGCTTCAAGAAGTTTACTTAGTTGAATTATTATTTACATTTTAAAGATTTGAAAATTGGGGGTCAGGGTAAGTATCTACCTTCATCCAACTCCATCAACGACACAAATGCTCACAGAGCATCAAATTTATGATTCTTTTTTATCAATACTGATTCAATTTAAAAAAATAATACACATGAAGGTGAGTAATTTAGGAAATAAGGAGGTAAGGCATGAATTGCACTTCAGTTCATGAAGTTCCAAATTGATGATAATGCTCTGGGAGCCTATACAATTGGGTTCCAACAATTCCCAGGTGCTCACCTTGGCAAGTGCCCAAACATTCATGGTTTCAAGGACCTAGACTCCTAGCAGATGCCCCAAATCCTTGACTTGTCATTATTATCTCTCTGCAGCAAAAGCTCACAAACTGGGCTGCACATGAAGACCTGCTGAGGAGCTTTGAACAAATACAGATGTTCGGTTCCCAAGAGATTCTGATTTAGTCAGTCCTTAGTGCTAGTTAAAAGCCACTTAGGTAATTCATATGGTCACTCAGGGCTGAGAACAACTGGCCTACATTCCTTCTTGGCCCATTACTGCCATTACTGAACTCAGGAACGCGCCTACTCTCTCTTTTCTTACTCTTCTGGGGCCTATTCTCTCAAGTACCCTCTGACAATTCCTTCCACAAAAGCCATCCAAAATTGCCTTTTCAAGATTCTTTCCAACTAAAAATTATGAGATTTTTTTCACAGGGAGTGGGGAACAGTGAAAGGCTATGGACAAAGGGAAATATTGCATTATTATTTATTATTGAAAATATATTTGGTACATACAATGTGCTGAAATTAAGGATTCTGAGATCACCTTATCTCGTTTTCGGCTGCTATGAGCACAGTTAGTCATGGGGTTTTGTATTCCTCTGTTTAACTGCCTGTGAATTTAAAAGGCAGATGCAATGCTGGAGTTGAGCTAGTTCAACTCTGAACTCAATATACAGCTTCTAAAGAAAAGAACAGTTGTTGCCTCTAAGACTGCAAAAAATCCAATTAAGTATCACTTCCCCCTGCTGTTAGATAGACTTAGACCCTGGGAGTAATGTGAAAGACACCACATGAACATCCAGGACAATCACCATGCCCCTTTTACTGAAATCAAACCCCAGCCAGCAATTAAACAAAATGTGCAAGAATTTTAATGCAATCCATTGGCTTTTAGTTGTCAAACAAAATACTGTGAGAGGCAGGGGGTGATGAGGGCCAGATAAATTTAGAAAGAAAAATGTACCACTATTAAATTTTCTTTTTCAGAGACAAAGCATTCAAGGTCAGCAAAATAGACTACATACGTATTTTCCCAAAAGATGTGTCTTTGGGGATCCACTGCCCCAACCTATGTGCCCCCTCCATGTGTTTTCCACTGTAATTAAGAGATATGTGCTTTTTTGGCTTTGGGAACTGCTGACAGACAGCTCGACTGCCAACAAAGTGTAAATCGCCAAAGGCAGATGCTGAATGTTAGAAGGTGCCCTAGGCAATGCCAAGCAGAGCAGCTACACCTGGGACCCAAACAGACTATAAAGCAAGGTGTTAAATTAAACAGTTTCTAGACACATAAAAACTGGCATTTGATTTAGATTGTTGTCTTTCCTCTAAAAGACAGAGATGAAAGGGTATTCGCTAACTGAGCAATTTCAATTGGTTCTTGCCACTTGCCCCTCCGGTCCTAACCAGTCAAACTTCCAAACCTCATCTGTGAATGCTTTCCTCCTTGGACTGACTTAGGATGGGCCTGGTTCTGTTCCTGCTCCAAAGCATGAGCCTAACTTGTCATGTTGTGAGTGAAAGAAGACAGGATAGCTGTGATGAGCTGAATAATGTTCCCCTCAAATTTATATGTTGGAGCCCTAATCCCAGTCCTTCAGTCTAAATGAAGAGATAGGGCCTTTAAAGAAGTGATTTCATTAAAGTGAAGCCATTAGAGTGGGCCTGAATCCTATCTGACTGGTGTTCTTATAGGACAAGGAAATCTGGGCACATAAAAGAGACACCAGGGATCTATGCACACAGAAGAAAAGCCATGTGCAGACCCAACGAGAAGACTGCCGCCTGAAAGCCAAGGAGACAAGCATCCGGAGAAACCAAACCTGTGGACACCTTGAACTTGGATTTCCAGGCTCCAGAACTGTAAGAAAATTAATTTCTGCTATTTAATCCTTCCAGTGGTATTTTGTTATGGCAGCCCTAGAAAACTATTACAGTGGCCTTCTATTGAGGTAATTGAACCTTATATTGACATTCAAATCAGAGAGTAGTCATTTTGTTGTCAAGGAAGACTGAGTGAGTCCTCTCTACCTGGACACTCTATACTATGCAGACAGCATTGAACTCTGGCATCTAAACCAAGAAGAAACTTCAAGAGAACCGAAGGAGTGTGAGGAGAGCTGATATTCCCAGAGTGACCTCTTGAACCATACCTGCTCATCAATATAGTAAGGAATCCTTGCCAGCCTTGGAAAGTGGTTCCTGGGTGTCTGCGAGATCTTGAAGGATTCAAATTCAATTATGAAAGTGACAGCTATTTCACAGACCAGGGCAATTCTACTTTGGGGCTACCAGGGGGGCTGGGGAGAGTGATGTAGAGTCAATTGTTTCTGAGATGCTTGAAGGTAAAGTGCCCTCAGAAGAGTCTTGTCATCCCTGGAAGTCCAGGACAGCTGCAGGAGTGAGCAGCTGCAGTTCAGTACTGTGAGGACTGGCCTCTAGCACACACATGATTAGGGGTCCTAAAGGAGAAATCTGTTGGAGACCTGGTGCACGCAAGTCCATCCAGATCCTGAAGTCACTTCTGAAACACTACACATTTCTTACAAAATAATACAAAATTCTTACAAAATTAATAATCTTGCAGGGCAAAGCTACAAGCAATAAGAGGTGCCATCTGACTCAAACTTGTCTATTATCTACAGAAAATATCCACAAGTCAGATGAAAATTCTCCTGGCCTCTGCTCCAGTGCCAGAGTGGGATGAGGAGGGAGAGGTGGTTGGGGATGGGAACAGAGTGTTGGGTGAGGCTGGGGGATGGTCCTATACCATCCCTGTGTGTTCCTAAACAAAGCACACCCAGCTCGCCAAAGTCATTACAATACTTAATATCCCAAAGTATTTCTTCATCAGATTTTAACAGAAGCTCCCTGACTTCCCAGAATGAACTTCTTTGGTGCTACATTTCACAAGATAAAGAATTCACCAGGTTCACAGCTGAGCCAATTTCCTGCCAATGACTTCTTTAAAGAATTTCCACTGCTTAGTTTTCAATATTAAATTATATTAAAACATAAGATGGCCTCATTTTGTTCTATAATTTCTTTCCTCACATTTCTTTGGATTTCCACCATAGGGTTAAATAGTATTATTCTTAGTTTTGATCAGTCTTCAATATGCCACAATTATACTTCAATAAAATAAATGTTTTAATGAAAAAAATTTTAATTAAAGAAATCTTCAATTTGTTTTCATTTCTAAACTTTAATTTTCAATTACTGGACTCCATATTACTGGGCATCCCTTACACAAGAGAAAAATGAACCTCTGAATGCATCAAAGAGGCCCTATATGAAGGATCCTTGAAGATTACTCTAAAGGTCATTTTATGCTATGCATATTCACACACACACACACAAAGTATCAATATATGTGCTCCATTTGCCAACTTTGAATGTGGCTTCCGTATACAAAGTTTCCTTAAGGTTGAAATCCCTTGTAGAATTTTTCTGTGAGGAAAAGTGCTTTCTTCTTTAGTCTTCTTGGAAATTAGTGCTCTGAGAACACTTCACTTAGGTAGACTTAAATACCTTGAAACACCTTTTTACCGGCCTATACTTTCTGTTTATACTTTTGTTTGGCTTATACTTTTGTTTATACATTCTCATTGTTTGCCTATTGATTCTCTACTACTTTACAGTTTCATCATCAGTGTCATAGGGAATGGCAGCAGCAAAGAGAGAAATATCTCTGCAAATTGTCACTCTAACAGTGTATCTCATCACCCACTTGGATTGGATTTAACTCTTATCTCATTTCCCAAGCATCCTGACAAATCCTTCTCTAAGTTGAATGGCTTTTCTTAGCAGATATGTCCACACTCAGTTTCTAGGTTTCTAAGAATCTCTGTCCCTTGTTCTCTCCAGTAAGTCATTTTTCTTCTCAAAGGTGTGCCATCCAATACATATCTTGTCAGTGAAACTGGATATATATACATACACACACACACATATATATATGCAATTTTTAATAGGAACAACTGTCTTATCTATCTCTGATTTTCCTAAGCATTTCCTCATTGTGATAATTCAGGTAAATGATAAGATTTACTTCACTTAAGCACTATAAAAAAGCCAATGGGAGAAATATTATTATCATCATTCTGTAATAAGTGACTGAGGACTCAAAAAAGGGAATTTACTTGCCCAGGGTAGTAAAGCCCAAATCCAAACCCAGGCAGTGAATACTATGGTTGGGGAGGGTAAGATGTTTAAGTGATCAGTTCGACCAGCTATTGATATAAGCTTAGAGGTTGTCCAAACATCCAACATAACATCCATCAAAGTGACCCAAAGGACGTGTGACTGGACAGTAACTGGTCAAAGAAACTGAAACTCAGTAGTTTCGTTGTGCTTTGCAAAGAAAGTATAGGCTGACAAAAAGAGGGTCGTTACATCTATTTCTTATCGATTAAAAGAACTCTAATATAAAACATCATTTCCGTGTTGGTCCAGCTGTTAAGGCACCATGCTTCCACTGCAGGGGGCACCAGTTCAATCCTTCATCCAGGAACTGAGATCCCACATGCTGCGCGACCTGGCCAATAAAATAAAATAATAAAGGTATATGTCTTTCAAAAAGTTTTAAAATCATCAGTATTGTAGCCAGTGTTATGCAGGGGAGAGACTGCCCAGTCCTAGATCCATGACCGGTTAGGAACGCCAGTATGGCACTCAGACACGATAGTGGAAGTGGATACAGGCAGATGCCCCCAGACTGGCCAGGGAAACTTCACACCAGACCTGTACACCCCCACACTACCCCAGAGACAGGCATGGCAGCTCCTGGAGGTGTGAAATCCTCCTCAGGAAAACACGGCCAGGAGTTAGGTGAGTGTCCCAGGTGCTGGGGAAAGCATTTAGCATATATTTTCTTATTTAATCATTTCAACATCCCTGAAAAGTACTGTTATCCCCAAATTGGGGTGTACTTAACCTAAGTTCACATAGATAAGAAATGGCTATAACTCTGTATTTGAGGTACTGACTTTTCTGAGTTGGGGGTGTGTTTGTCTCTCTCTCTATATATATATATGTATATATATAGACAAAGAAATAGAGAGTCCTGTATCCCTACATCTGCTTGTCTGAGAGAATTCTACAGTATTCAAGAAACATAGCCCAGGACTCCAGGCTCACTTCCACAGAGAATCAACATGAGATTTAGTCTTTAGAAGAAGCCAGAGAAGTTTACATTCCACAAACTACTTAACAGAAAGGCCAACTTCCTTGAATTGCCCTGTGCTGATCTAGAACTTTCTCTAGATGACTTGGGAAGTTTTAAAAATGCTGAAGTCTGCCCTGCACCCACTGAGATTCTAATTTAATTGGTTCAGGGTGTGGTGAGTGTGTTTTAAAGCTCCCCAGTGGTTCTAATGTACAACCATGGGTGAGAAACACAAGAAGTCTTTCAGATTCCTTCATCAAGGACAAGAGTGGCCTTCAGAACCTCAGAGAGAATGTCTCATCTGAGAGGATCCAGCAGCTGAAAGGGAAGAGGATGCAATGAGGCTGGAAGCTAATCTGGTCTTAAATGAGGTTCACTGTTCAGAACTCTGATTTTCTTTCCTTCCAGAAATCTTAACAAGTATGACAAGAAATGTTGATTAATCGAGATTGTTTGCTTACCAAAATGACAATGTTTTATGATTCTACCCATTGGCATTGGTGAGAAAACAGGGCTGAGGGTCCTCTCATTTACTTCAGGTTGAAGTCAAACTCTACGTTCTTTACAGAAGGAGAACTGCCAATGTATATCAAGAGTTTTGGGTTTCCCAGGTGGCACTAGTGGTAAAGAACCCTATTGCCAATGCAGGAGATGCAAGAGACTCGGGTTTGATCCCTGATTGGGAAGATCCCATGGAAGAGGGCATGACAGTATTCTCCAGTATTCTTGCCTGGAGAATCCCATGGACAGAGGAGACTGGTAGGCTGCACTTCACAGGGTCGCAAGGAATAGACATGACTGAAGCAACTTAGCATGAAAGCATGCACCAAGAGCTTTAACAATGCCTATAGACTTTATACATGCATAAAAGAGAGATATAGAAGAACATGCACCAAATTAGCCATGATTTTCTCTGGGTTTTAGGATTTCAGGTGAATTACATTTGCTTCTATTTTCATATATCACGTTTTCTGACTTTTACATAAATGAGTGTAATGGGGAAGGATTGAGCATTTGGGGAAGAAATATCAAATGTAAAAACAATGTTTCATTAAAAGTTTTGCATCTTCTACATGACTTTTATATTCAGATATTTCCCACCACTTCACCACTCCAATTTTGTTTCTTTGGGCTCGTAAAGCATATGCTGCCAGACATGGCTGCTCATGGAACTCTGTAGAACTGAGCATGGAGCTCTGGGGTTTGTTTCTCAAACACTTCAGGATTCGCTCAAACAGATTTGGGAGCACAGGATTCTCCAGTTCTCTGACTATCAGTTCAGTTCAGTTCAGTCGCTCAGTCGTGTCCGACCCTCCGCGACCCCATGAATCACAGCACACCAGGCCTCCCTGTCCATCACCAACTCCCGGAGTTCATTCAAACTCATGTCCACAGAGTCGGTGATACCATCCAGCCATCTCATTCTCTGTCGTCCCCTTCTCCTCCCGCCCCCAACCCTTCCCAGCATCAGAGTCTTTTCCAGTGAGTCAACTCGTCACATGAGGTGGCCAAAGTATTGCAGTCTCAGCCCCAGCATCAGTCCCTCCAATGAACATCCAGGATTGATCTCCTTTAGAATGGACTGGTTGGATCTCCTTGCAGTATAAGGGACTCTCAAGAGTCTTCTCCAACACCACAGTTCAAAAGCATCCATTCTTCGGCGATCAGCTTTCTTCACAGTCCAACTCTCACATCCATACATGACCACGGGAAAAACCATTGCCTTGACTAGACGGACCTTGGTTGGCAAAGTAATGTCTCTGCTTTTTAATATTCTATCAAGGTTGGTCATAACTTTCCTTCCAAGAGCAAGCGTCTTTTAATTTCATGGCTGCAATCAGCATCTGCAGTGATTTTGGAGCCCAAAAAAATAAAGTCTGACACTGTTTCCACTAGTTGCACATAAAACAAAAAGAAAAAAAAGCACATTTCAAATATATTTTTCAATAAGATTGCCTCATTCTGAAGCCCAAACATTCACTGAGAACATGGATTTTGGAGACAAAAGTCTTGTTGGAATCCAAGTACTGTGGGAAAATTTATATCTCTCTGCCTCACTTTCCTAAAGTATAAAGTGGGGTTGAGAAGAAAAGCTTTCCTGGGGTCAGAGATGATCTTCATTGAGCTTAGTGGGTTTCAGCCCTCTTCTACCAGTCAAGATCTGTGTGACCTGGAACGTGTCTCAGCCTCTCTGAGTTTTGGATGCCTCATCATCAGAGTGGGATGACAATAACAAACCCACCCCTCTCACCCCAGTGTGAGTACCAACTGAGACAGTGTAAACAGCTCTAAAGGACTGTGCAAATGTCAGCTGTTATTTTTTCACAAAAGTTCTATTTCATTCTGCCACATCTGTTCCATTCACTCCCCCTATTACCGTATAGAACCAAAAATAAGATTGTGCTGTTTGAACTTTTAGGGAAGCAAGGAGGCCCAGAACCTTCATCTCCTCTCATTACTGTCAAAACAAAGCAGTGACTTTGGCAGCATTTCAACCCCATGATGTGTGTTGAGCCCCAGGTACCTGGCAAGGCACAGCCGTCCAGTCACACCCCTGAGGTGACTGCTGAACTTTGTGGATTATAAATAGAAACTTACCCAGTTCTGCCAGAGAAGCCATGCCACCACAGTAGGCATTGATGTAACTCCACACAACATTTGAGATTTTCTAAATGTCACATTTCTACAGCTCACTAAAACAAATATAAACTGCTCTGTACATTCACCCCTGGGTGCTGGCAGGAATTCAGCCTTGGTCATAATAGCCATGCCCTACATTTGGGGATCATAGAAGATTCTCCGTCTAGCAGGGCACCCAGTGCAAAGGTCGTAGCCTCAATCTGAGGAGGCTTCTGCTCCCTGAAACTTCAGTGAAGCCCTAGCCCTCCAGCTTTGTGCTGGATTTCTTTTCTGTGTAGACTTATGGAGACTCCTAGCCTGTGTGTTGTGGAACATAAGATAGTAGACTCAGTATTGTAAATGAACTGTCTTTTTCTGAAAGTGACTGTGCGAGATCATACATCAATACAACAGAGGCTAGGCAACCACCATACCCAGTTCCTTATCAGAGCAAAACTACAGACTTTCTCTCCCATCCTGGAATCAAGTTAATATTTGCTGAAGAACTGCTTTGTGGTGGGCAGCTGTAGGACATGGCTGCTCAGGGAAGGAGAAGACGACATGTACTCAGTGGATGGGGGGAGGAGGGGTCGGAGGAGGGGGGGAGGTTCCTTCTGGCACCTCAGCTGCCTATAAAAGAGCTAGTTGTCAGGAGTTCTTATAGCATGCATTTGAAAGAGGACATAATGTCTGCCTAATAAGATGTTTGAGATCCACCATTCATTTTATTGAGGTGACAAGTTGACTCACTGCAAAAGACTCTGATGCTGGGAGGGATTGGGGGTGGGAGGAGAAGGGGATGATAAGAGAATGAGATGGCTGGATGGCATCACTGACTTGATGGACATGAGCTTGAGTGAACTCCGGGAGTTGGTGATGGACAGGGAGGCCTGGCGTGCTGTGATTCATGGGGTCGCAAAGAGTCGGACACGACTGAGCAACTGAAATGAACTGAACTGAACTGAACTGAACATTATCACTATCAGTTAATGTAACATAAGGTTTTGCATACTGACAGAGTTGGGCAAATAAAAATCCTCTAATGGCTAATTCCTGACATAGACTTCATAATGTTTCCTCAGATTCAAGAGAGTATAATTAAGTTGTTCCAAAACAGAGATTTAAGTTATGTCTGTTTCCCTGTTTCTCTGACTTGCTTTCCCACCAGCCGTCTTCCCCAAGCAACTAGAAAACAGACTGTTTTATTCTCCTACATAAAACCTGCCAGTGGCCTGCCATAGAATTAGGATAAAATCCAAATCCTTTCCATAAGGGGGGTGTCTATTAACTGGCTGAGTCTATCTTCTTTTGTTCTCTTCTCCCCAACCCCATTCACTTTGTTCAGACACTCCAGCCTCCAGGCTATTCCTATGATACCCAGGCATATGCTGCCTTAGGGCCTTTGGACTTGCTGTTCCCTATGCCTAGAATATTCTTCCCCCAGGTTTCTGTGTGTCTTCTACTTTCCTTTGGTCAGGTATTCAATCAAATGTCACCTTCCTAGTGAAGACTTTTCTCACTACCCTTCTAAAATATCAGCTCACACACACACATATACATGCACACACATGCACGTACTTCCTAACCCCCCTCCACTCTTTATTTTTCCATAAGGTATTTATTGTTGACTGACACACTGTATACTTGACTTATTAATCTTTTTATTGCCTATTTACTATTTATCCTCATTATCTAGGCTATAGAGGGTGCTTAATGAATACTTACTAAATGAATGAATGACTTCATGTGACTGCCTCATCATTCAGGTCCTAATTCAAATGTCACTTCCACCTGTCACTTCAGGTCCTAATTCAAATGTCTTGCCAGCCACGCCCAGTTTAAAATGCCCAGCATAGCTGTATATGTTATTTTATACTCTTTTTAGCACATAGTATCTGGATTATGTTATTTGTTTGCTTACAGATTTATAGTCTGTATCCTAAACTTAGAATGGGAGTTTCCTGGGGGCAGAGGTCCTGCCTATCTTGTTTACATCCATAGCCTTGACATCCAGAATAGTTCTGGGCATGTTAAAATGTTCAATAAATAAAAGATGAATGAATGAATGGCCAAAGGGAAAAGACCTGAGCAGCTGAACAAATTGACCTTCTGAAAGAAGTTGCTGCATATAAATGCATACATTTTTAGGGGAACTAAATTGCCGTTATAGTCATAGCAAATTTACATGTTAGGAAATTGAAGGCTCCCCCTCCATGAGCTCCATTCTCTGTAAAAGTAAATTACAGTAGCTGAAGTAGACATGAAATGACAGGCTCTTCTGGTTTAAACAAAACGTTTAAAACCCTCATGGATCTAATACTCTAGCAAAGAAGACTGACAGTAGGCTAATGATCATATGCGTGATGAATATTTGCGTATAGGGCTTATAAATATATAACATAGACTTCAGTTGGGTTGGGAGGCAGGTATGATTGTGGAAAACTTCCCTTTGAAAGAGATATTTTAAATATGTGGACTGAGACTTGAAGTGGCTGGTAGATGGGGATCATGGAAGAAGGTTGGGGAAAGACTATTGCCAGCATGGTGGGCAGCATGCAAACCAAGTGATAAGAAGTACCATAATATCCTAAAAGCAGAGAAGCTTAAAGTTCTTAATAGGCTTTCCGGTACACCTAATGACAGGCAATCAATGATCTATTGTGGGTTCTCTAACAGCAGAGATACTGCCTTATCAAACCAAAAACCCACAGGTCACAGTAGAATTGAAGTACAGCAGCTTCTGTTTATTGATCTGACACAACATTATGTGATAAGCCCTACACATCTGCAATCTGGAAATAAGGTTTGTTAATAGATGCTAATACAGGCCTCAGTTGGTATTACCTATCTTGTTATACAAGTTCTCAGTCAATCCTCAAGGACACTGTGAGCCAGTCATGATGACACAAAGAAACTAAGTTTCAGAAAACTGAAGGACTCACTTCAGATCATTCGACAAGGGGATTCAAATACCTGATGAAAAATCAGACTTGGCTTATCCCAAAGCCCTTATCCTAATCCAGGCAACAAGTTTCCAGAAAATTAACCTAACAGATGGTCTTTTTCTTTCTCTGAGGCTTAGGAAACAATTTCCAAGGCCAAAGAATTAATCTCTTTGTTAAACCTCTGATTATCCTGTCCACACAGTCATTTCATACTGAAAAATGGGGCCTGGAAAGATGCCATTAGCAGAAAAAGGTCTATTTTACAGTTTCAGGCTGGAATTGCCAAAAATCAAAGTTCCCCAGCCCACTACAGCATATGGTCCTATGAAGCCCAGGGCCAAAAACAAGTCTGTATCACTTATTATTCAGACCCCTCACATCTAGGGGAACTGTACACTGACAGATACAGCAGTGGGAGACAGTGTCACTTCCTTGATGGATAACCTTGGGCAAGTGACTTAATTTAAACTAATTTTCTCACGTGCTCAACCAGGCTAATAGTGGTATTACTTTATAACAATAATGGCTAACCATTATATAAGACTTAACACAGACCAGATACCAATCTAAGCCTCTGACATGTATTAACTCATTTAATCCTTTCCACAGCCCCATGGGAGAGGCTGAGGAGGACCTGTTATTCTCCTAATCTTATGGAAGAGTAAATGAGGCGCAGAGAGTTGAGTAACTTGCCCAACTTCACACAATAGAACTGAGACTTTAACCCAAGCCATCAGTGAATGTCTCACTACCAATTCATAAAACTTCTTCATGTTTTAAGGGTAACATAAGATGATGCACATAAAACATTTTTGGCACAGAACCTGGTACACAGTAAGTGCTTAGTTAATGCTATCCCATTATTTTTATTGTAATCATCAACATCATTTAAAAACTAAAACAGAAGATAGCATTTAAAACTGAGCCATAGCAGCATAACACCGGCAAGCAGACATCTGACATTTTCAGAATTGTCTTATAAAAAGAGAAGCCCTATTTTCAAGGCAGGATCTTAAAACCCATCTTAGAGGGATGGCACTTTTTTAAGCATCCCATTTACGCAAGCAGTTCAATAAATGCCAAGGGAGCTGAATAGCACTGCAGACCAACCACTGCAGGAATTCCCCTTTAACAGCCCCAAAATCCATTTGGAACATAGTCAGCAGGGGATTGGTAATGTACTTATCCTTGCCATCTCTGTCCCACTATGTGACAAACTTGAGAAGTTGCCACATCCTTTCAGAAAGAAGAGGAAAATAAAAACTAATTAGAAAAGGCTTACATTGCAATGAGAAGCCAGCTTTACAGGTAAACTCAATCAGAAGCAGTAAGAAGGACTGTGAAGCTGTGAGTGGAGTTTTGATCCTCTTCCTACAGTGGGCTCCTCCTCAAAACCTAATGACACTATGTCAGAGGGGCCTTCTCTACAATCCCATTTAAAGCAGGTGTCCCTGCTCACCCTGTTTTTCAGCATCATGCAGTGCAATCCCTAATTATCTCATGTAACTTGTTTCCTATCACACACATCTCTGTTAAAAAAAAAAACAAACCCAGCACCTACTAGATGGTCAATAAGTATTTGTTGGATAAAAGAGATATAAAATCTAGTCTATATTCACATCTCATTTCTGAAAAATATTGAAAGTGAAAGTCTCTCAGTCATGCCTGACTCTTTGTGACCTCATGGACTATATAGCCCATGGAATTCTCCAGACCAGGATACTGGAGTGGGTAGCCTTTCCCTTCTCCAGGGGATCTTCCTAACCAAGGGATCGAACCCAGGTCTCCCACATTGCAGGTGGATTCTTTACCAGCTGAGCCATAAGGGAAGCACAAGAATGTTGGAGTGGGTAACCTATCCCTTCTCCAGGGGATGTTCCTGACCCAGGAATTGAACCGGGGTCTCCTGCATTGGAGGTGGATTCTTTACCAACTGAGCTATCAGGGAAGCATTAGAAAAACATTGAAGGGTGTCTAAATGTACAATTCACAGCAATCACTACAAAAATTCTCTTTCCTCTCCTACACTCTAGCATAGTGCTATCTAACAGAAATATACTAGTAATAGTCATCTATGAAATTTTAAATTTTCTAGCAGCCACATTTTAAAAAGTAAAAGGAATCAAGCAAAAAGATTTAATATTCTAATCCAAATATTATCAACACATAACCAATATTTAAAAGTTATTAATGAGATCTTCCAGTCTTTCGTTGTTGTTACTGTCTTCAAAATACAGTGTATATGTGATCTTCATAGGACCTCTCAACTTGAACTAGCCACATTCCATGTGTTGAATGTGACCAGTGGCTGCCATATTGGACAGTCCAACTCTAGCACCTTAAAACACTCAAGCGCCTCTCTCTCCCTCTCTGCTGCTGCTAAGTCGCTTCAGTCGTGTCCGACTCTGTGCAGTCGCATAGACGGCAGCCCCCGTCCCCAGGATTCTCCAGGCAGGAACACTGGAGTGGGGTGCCCTTGCCTTCTCCAATGCATGAAAGTGAAAAGTGAAGGGGAAGTCGCTCAGTCGTGTCCAACTCTTCACGACCCCATGGACTGCAGCCCACCAGGCTTCTCCGTCCCTGGGATTCTCCAGGCAGGAGCACTGGAGTGGGGTGCCCTCGCCTCCCCTGCTCTCCCTCTCTACTATCTCAGGAAAGCACTCTCCCTTTCTTTATTTGCTGATCCCTCTGCCTGGAACTTTCGCTCCTTCCCCAGTAGGTACTTCCTCATTCAGATCACCAAGCTATATCATTTATTACCTGTTGTTTAATAGCTGTCATTCAACATTAGAAAATGATTCCTGTGAGGCAAGGGCCTTATTGTATCCCCAGAGCCTAGCACAGTGCCAGGTATATCCTAGGCCCCCAGTGAGTATTTATGAATGAATGAAATCAGGAATGAATGAACAAATGAGTTCATTAGATCCCATCCCTTCTTTCCTTTGCACCATGGTATCCTAGAGGACACAGACCCACCCTAGTCTAGCACTCCTGTAAAGAGTGTGAACTATACTTCTGTTCAGGGTCTTAATTATTTTGGGCCATGAACCCATGAACGCTTGTGACACCCCTGGGTCTTTTCTCAAAACAAAAAAATTTTTGATTCATGTTGATGTATGTGGCAAAAACCAATGCAATATTGTAAAGCAATTATCCTCCAATAAATAAATAATTAAAAATAAAAGTTTTTAAATACATAAAATCCACAGAATTACAAAGAAAATTGATTATATGCAATTTAAGTTGGGCAATTTTTCTTAAAATTGTGTATGATAATATAGCACTTTTTATTAACATACTAAATAACAAGATGGAACAGCGAGTCTAATAACTTTCCTGATTTTGAGGTAGCCGTAAGCATACATACTATTGAGAGATTTGTCAAACATTGAAATGTTTGAATGCGAAAGTGAAACCATTTATAATTCTTGTGGGTAACAATGTGTAATATTATTCTATTCCTAACTGAAGGAAATGCATTCCAGTTACGGAAAATAGATGAATTTTCTTTCCCACCCAATTTTGAATTCTATTCACTTCCTTGTGAGACTTCCCTGGTGGTCCAGTGGTTAAGACTCCACACTCCCAAAGCAGGGGGCAGGGGTTTGATCCCTGATCAGGGAACTAAGATGCCACATTCCATGCAGTGTGGCCAAAAATAAATATTCAATGTTTGGCATCCTTGAACTCCGAGACCCTCCAATTTAGTGTGAGAATTCAGTTCTTCAACTTGGTCCTTCTTTTCCTTAGAGTGAGGATTTGAGAAGATAATTATAAAATGTCTCAATGTTCCTTGTTCACTGAAGTCTAGGGGTTGGGGGTAGAGGATGAGGGGTGGGATGGAAGCTAATGCATTAAAAATACATTCTGTCCAAGTATCATACACACTAGTCAGAAGCATGAACATTAGATTCGCACTGGCTGCCTCTCTCACTACCAAACTTTGCAACCAAAGGCAAATATCAGCCTCCTTGAATTTTAGTTGCTTCATCCATATGATGAAGTAAGATTTTCTACTCACAGGATGGACAGCAAGGTGAAACATGATAATAAAGTTACTTACCAAAAGCTAGGCACCACATGTGAACTCAGTGGATACGTCCTGCAGTGCTGTTTCCATTGGCCCATGTCTGTCTTACCCCTTCCTCTAATAAAAGTTCCAGTGTCCATCAGGCCCTCCACATTCAGTTTCTGAGTTGGTCTAATTGGCACCACTGGCCATCTTTACTCTGTACTCAGGTCAGCCTCCTTTACTGTCTCTTATCAGGCTGTGTGCTCTGATGGAAAGGGATTGGAATTATCTAGGCTTGACCTGGCATCCTCAAGGTCTAAGGATAGGTAAGCCTGATCAAGTTACATTATTCTTCAGGGCTGCACGTTAACATGATAAGTAGTAGTTCTTCCTCTCAGAGACAAAATAAGGATTAAGTGAATGCAGTTTGTATAATAAATGTTAGTTGTCTTTCCTTGGAATTTTTTAAAATGGAAATTAATTACTATGAGGGGCATTCAGGTAGAGCAAAAATTGTTGAAAAAGGAAGTAGAACGAAAAAATAGGCTTTGCCACCAAAAGTTCATTTCATGTTCATCAATTCTATTTTTCTGACTTTCAGGTTTCCTAGCCACAAGCATCCAACTAAACACCTATATTAGAAAAAATTGAGAATTCCCAATAAGAAAATAATAAGCCTGTGAATCTACCCCAACTATCCTAATTGGCCTCCAACATGAGGGTCAGATTGTGCTGCTGGCAATAGAACAGTGGAAGAGTGACTTTGCTTTATGGGAGAAATAGGGAATTCAGATTGCTCTTAGGTGTGGCCAGGAACACCCATGAGCAATGGGACTCCCTTTGAGCTGTCCTGTAACCCAGGGATTTTTAAATGATGTCCATCAGAAAACAGGAGAGTATAGAGACTGGTTCTCAGAGGCCAATCTTGGTACTGTGTGCATTCCCCAGTTATAATCACCATCTCCCCACCTCCCCCTAAACCCAAAGTGCTGGGAGAAACAATTCATTCTGCAGACAAGAGTGGCCTTGGAGTCAGATAGGCCTGGATTTATGCCCCAGCTCAGTCACTTACCCCCTGGACAGACTTCAACAAAATAATTTGTTTCTAAGCCTCAATTTTCCTCAACCATAAAGTAGAGAACACATCACCACTGCAAGTACTGGAGATTCTATAGAGAAAGCACCTGGCCTACAGTAGATATTCAAAAAACAGCGAGTATTACTGTATAGTATGAACCACAGGAGTCGAAAAGGAGTACAGTATCCAAAAATAGAGAAGGTGAGAGAAATCAAGGTACAAGAAAGGGAAGCAGGAAATCAAAATGAGAGACCTGATTGCTGCAGGAATTTCAGCTTGCTCAGTGCTGCTGTGAAGTAAATGATAATGCAGGGATGATTAGAAGGTAATTTTAAGTACTACAAAAATGAGTTATTCATGAACATAGCACAGAGCACAAGATGAAAAGTGACATGTACAGGAGGTCAATTATAGATCTCATTTCTAGGGTCTTATCACAAGTCACACTGCACGATGGGCCAGTCCCAGCCCTTCCTGTGAACATCACTGTTCACCAAAAGAATTGGAAGGGAAAATCCCTCCATTGCATAAAGTGACGACAACAATTAAAATATCAGAAAAAAAAAAAGGAACTGTTACTCTTTCTTTGGTGACCAGGTTACTTTTAGCTTTTCAGTTTCCCTTCCCTGACTTTTGGGACTTTTGTAACCAGTGACAATCTAAAGCACTAAGAATATGACATGTATTAATTGTTCGTTATTGAACTCCATTTCCAAGGTCTCTTTTCCCTTGGGGTTGCACATAGGAAGGCATCAGTGGTAAAAAGGAGGCTTGATTTTGCTTTCATACTCCAACCAGAGTCCCAGGAAGCTCTGTTCTCAAAGAATAATGCTTCTTCTTTCTTTGTCTACTCCCTGTCTCTCTCCTTCCAGTCAGGTTACCTACTCTCCTCCCAGACAGTTATGTCACCTATCAGGACTCTATGGAAAGCATCAGGCCTAGGACCCACAGGCACACAAAAAATGTGGAGGTGACCTCAGCTTTTGCCATGTGCAGGGCATTATCCTAGACGTTGAGGAAAAAGATACTGATGGCCATTAGGTACTTGCAATCTACTTATTCTACACAACTAGGTACAAGTCATTACTGAGCAGAACACAAGGTTCCCAGAGTCCACCTCCAATCCTCACTTCCAGCGCCACCTTTCACCGCGTCTGCTGCCACAGTGCAGACTAGAACCCAGAACTGATTCCAGGTCCTAGTACTTTACATGGAGCTGCAATACATCTGAAAACCTCAGAGAACGTTAAGTTTAAATCCAACACTACCACTTACAAACTATGTGACACAGGCACATTTCTTAACTTCTCCAGACCTCAGTTTCCCTATTTATAAAATGTGGATGATAATGCTTTTTTTTCATAGGATCACAGGAAGATTAAACAAGATGACACATGACAAGTGCTTGATGTGTGAATGACAGAAAGCTCCCTCTAGATGCCCATCTCTCCCCACTGTGTTAGATACGGGTAGAAACAAAGGAGGAAGAAGGAAGTTCCCTGTTAAAACACTTTTTTCTCCCATATTAAGATACCAATAAGAGACACTGTTGTTTCAACAATCTTATTATAAAAGCAAGTCACCTCTGTGTACGTTAAGCTTATCAATTTCCACCTTTGTATAATCTATTTAAATTAGCACAGTACCTTTCAGAGTTTGAAATTTTAGTGTTATGATTTCAGTATAGAGGAGCAAGCTTACTTTAAAAGGCTTTTCCCTGGTGGCTCAGAGCTTAAAGAATCTGCCTGCAATGCGGGAGACCTGGGTTTGATCCCTGGGTCAGGAAGATCCCCTGGAGAAGGAAATGGCAACCCGCTCCAGTATTCTTGCCTGAGAATCCCATGGACAGAGGAGCCCGGTGGGCTATAGTCCATGGGGTAGCAAAGAGTCGGACATGACTGAGCGACTTCACTTTTTTTAGGAAAGAAACTGATGGCAAGCAAAAACTTTGGACATTCATGGCACAGCAACTGGATGGCTGAAGAAGGATGGGGGAAAGGAAAACCAGAGAATAAAAGAGAACAGGATAAGGATCCTGAAAGGGAAACAGAGGCCATTACATACTCACTTGTCCCCCTTTGTCATTGTGCCTTCAGCTCTGGTGGCAGCTGGAATGTCACTGACAATCACCCAAACTTCTGCCTTTGGCACACTGACAATGGATTGAGACATCAGGATGCATTTGTCAGGCTGCCTTGTCAGCTTGCCCCAGTTCAGGCAGACTTCTTAGCAGAGGCTCTTGCTGCTCCAGTCCAGCACAAGTAGCTCCCATACAAAACCCTTCCCTCTCTCCTACTGAGATGACAAAGAAAGGATGGAAAGAGAAATGAGGGAAAGGACGGAGAAAGATGAGCATACATGAAAGTAAGTCAGAACCTTACTGTCTCCCTACTGCTCCTGCATAAGCAGTACGATACTTCCAAACCAAAGGGTTGCAAGAATTTATCCCCCACCATTGCTCACCAAAAACAAAGATCATGGCATCCAGTCCCAGCACTTCATGGCAAATAGGGGAAACAATGGAAACAGTGGCAGATTTTATTTTCCTGGGCTCCAAAATCACTGCAGATGGTGACTGCAGCCATGGAATTAAAAGACACTTCCTCCTTGGAAGAAAAGCTATGACAAACCTAGAAAGCATATTAAAAAGCAGAGACATTACTTTGCCAACAAGGTCTGTATAGTGAAACCTATGGTTTTTCCAGTAGTCATGTAAGGATGTGAGAGTTGGTCCATTGATGCTTTTGAACTGTGGTGCTAGAGAAGACTCTTGAGAGTCTCTTGGTTTACAAGGAGATCAAATAGGCCAGGCCTAAAGGAAATCAGTCCTGAATATTCATTGGAAGGACTGAGGCTGAAGCTGAAGCTTCAGTACTTTGGCCACCTGATATAAAGAGCTGACTCATTGGAAAAGACCCTGATGCTGGAAAGATTGAAGGCAGGAGGAGAAGGGGACGACAGAGGATGAGATGGTTGGATGGCATCACCGACTCAATGGATATGAGTTTGAGCAAACTTCGGGAGTTGGCAATGGACAGTGTGCTGCAGTCCATGGGGTCACAAAGAGTTGGACACGACTGAGCAACTGAACTAACTATTACTCATATTCTCCTTAACATCTTGCCTGTATATGCCATTTCAGATGTTTTCAAACCATTTGATTTTCATAATAGATATGTAAATAGATGGTAAGCAGAGTAGGTGGGACTACCCTTACCTTGTGTTTAAAAACACAAGGAGACTATGGTCTAAAAATGTTGGTCCTTTCTCAGATTCCAACCACTCATTAGGAAATAGGCTGCTTTAGGACCAAAATCTCTTGACTCTGTATTCCAAGAAATGAGTCCGTTCTCAAGTTTTACACTAGGCTTTTAAACCAATCACTATCACACCAGAGTGGGAGGTTTCCACTGTGTGAGGCTTTAGGCAAGATTGGGAAAGCTGCAAGTTTCAAACTCTGCCTTCGAGGGACTTCCCTGATGGTCCAGTGGATAAGAACCCGCCAGCCAATGCAGGGGACACAGGTTTGATCCCAGGAAGACTCCACATGCCATGGAACAACAAAGCCCGGGTGCCAAAACTACTGAGCCAAGCTCTAGAGCCCATGAGCTGCAACTACCAAGCCCACGTGCTCCAGTGCCCACCGAGAGAAGCCATCACAATGAGATGGCTCTGTCTGCAGGCACCAGCCACTCCCACTACTAACAGTAAACAAGTGCCCCTCGCACTCAGACCTAGAACCAGGCGCACACGTGTCAAGCGTAGAGAAGAGACCCTGGAAGTGAGCTCAGGACCTCTAGGGGCAGGGAATTTGGGGTCTCTAAAAAAGGGGCACACTCTATGTGGGCACAGGCATTTATCCCTGCAGGGGAAAATGTTGCAAGAGGGCCAGAGTGGGGCCTAAAGTGTAGGCCCAGGACAGACCCCATAGCTCAGGTCTAAGGGCAGTTTTGCCCATGAATATTTGTTCTTTTCCAACTCCAAGTAACAACTCCCAGCTGACAAAGCCTATTCATTAAGACTTCTTCACCTGTAATGCTGATAAAGAATGCACATGTCCTATTTTAATGATTCTCAACCCTGTTTTCATGGAAATTCTTTCATTATCTTTAAAAAAAGACAGGAATTCTCAAAATAAATTTTACCATGATTAACATTAATCTTAAAAGACAGAATGCTTATCCACAATTACCGAAAAGTAGAAATGACCCAAATGTCTACCAATGGATGAATGTGTAAACAAAATGTGGTTTATTAATATGGTGGAGTATTATTTAGCCATAAAATGAAATTCTGATATATGCTATAACATGGATGAAGCTTGAGGACATCATGCTAAGTGAAATGAGACAGACAAAAAAGGACAAATATTGTATAATTCTGTTTATGTGAGTTACCTACAATAAGCAAATTCATAAAGACAGAAAGTAGAATAGTGGGTACCATGGGTTAGGAGGAGGGGGAATGGAAAGTTATTGTTTAATGGGCAGAAGGTTTCCGCCTGGGATGATGAAAAAGTTCTAGAAAAAGATAGTGATGGTGGTTGTATAACAGTGATTACGTACTTAATGCTAATAAACTATGCATTTTAAAATGGTTCAAATAGTAAATATTATGTATATTTTGCAACAATTTTTAAAAAAGATAAAATGCTACTGTACATCTTCAAGGTTTTCTGAAGAGGAATGTTAAAGAAGAAAGACAAGAGAGCCCAAAATCAAATTTCCAAAAACAGTGCCACCTCCAAAAAGACTAGGAATAGTTCTCTAAGGGAAGTTGTATATTTCAACATCATCCAAGTGTCACAATTATTCTTTTCCCTCTTCATTTGTACCTTGTCCCTTATCATAGGAGCCTGCAATTTAAATAAATTTCTTCTTCCTCCTTCGCTATTCTGTACCACAGTAACTGAAGATATACACCAAATTAAAAACCACCCCAAGGCTAATGCTAAACTCAACATTGCTGCTAAATCAGTCCTAGACTACAGAGTTAAAACTCCTCACAAACACCTACCAAGAATTACTCATGGGGAGGAGGTTATTTTTAATTTTCAGTTTTCATGGATTTTTAAATTAAATGAACCCTCTGCACCCACACCAATGCCTAATAGATACAGAAATTTGTACTGGCACTCAGAGAACAATGACACACTACAGATGTGATTGCTGAAGCAATTATTCCTTTGTTACTTTAAAACGGTCGCACACCATTTTCAGCCAGGTCTTCACTGCCAGAGTAGGAATGGAGGCAATGGTCTAATTCATTATATCTCAATTATCTGGGCAATGCCTGAATTCTGATCTCCCTTTTGTCAGTGAAAATAAAACATGATTGGAGAAGTTAAACATGACAAGAACGGGCTTAGAAAACTTTCATAAAACTTCCTGATTTCTCTCCTCTGTGAACACGTTCATGCCCATCTCTCACTATCATTTCAGTTCAGTTCAGTTGCTCAATCACTCAGTCATGTCTGACTTTTTGTGACCCCATGGACTGCAGCATGCCAGGATTCCCTGTCCATCACCAACTCCTGGAGTTTGCTCAAACTCATGTCCATCGAGTTGGTGATGCCATCCAACCATCTCATCCTCTGTCGTCCCCTTCTCCTCCTGCCTTCAATCTTTCCAGCATCAGGGTCTTTTCCAATGAGTCAGTTCTTCACATCAGGTGGCCAAAGTATTGAAGCTTCAGCTTCAGCCTCAGTCCTTCCAATGAATATTCAGGACTAATTTCCTATAGGATTGACTGGTTTAATCTTCTTGCTGTCCCAGGGACTCTCAAGAGTCTTCTTCAACACCACAGTTCAAAAGCATCAATTCTTCAGCATGTAGCCTCTTAAACCTGCTCCTCAAAGTGTGACCCAAAGACCTGCAGCATCAGCACCATCTGGGAGCTTTCTAAGAAATGTTGCCACATCGAGGGCAAAACCCTAGACCCACTCAATAAGATTTCCAGTTATATACCATTTCCTAGGATTTTCACATGCACTATAAAATTTAAGAAGCCCTACTATGTTAGTTTCCTGACGCTGTTATAACAGATTATCACAAATTTCATTGCTGAAAATAATAGAAATTTAATTTCTCACACTTCTGGAGGCCAGGTGTCCAAAATCTGTTTCACTGGACTGAAATCAAGGTACTGGCAGGACCACCCCCACACCAGATGCTTGAGAGAAGAACCTATCCCTTGCCTCTTCTAGCTTCTGGTGGCTGCTGGCTTCCTCAGCTGTAACTACTCTCTGCCTCCATCTTCACAAGATGCATGTCAGATCTCTCTCTGCTCTGTCTCTTGTAAGGACAGCTGTGATATAATTCAAAATAATCTCCTCGTCTCAAGACCCTTAATTTAAATCGCACCTGCAAAGACTCTTTCCAGATAAAGTAAACACTTCAGACTCTGGGGATTAGTGAAGTGAAATGAAGTGAAGTGTCTGACTCAGTCGTGTCTGACTCTTTGCGACTCCATGGACTATAGCCTACGAGGCTCCTTGGTCCATGGGGTTTTCCAGGCAAGAGTACTGGAGTGGGTTGCCATTGCCTTCTCCAGGAGATCTTCCCCACCCAGGGATCAAACCTGGGTCTCCCGCACTGTAGGCAGACACTTTACCATCTGACCTGGATATAATTCCCTAGTGGCTCGGTGGCAATCTGCTTGCCAATGCAGGAGAAGTGGGTTCTATCCCTGATTCAGGAAGCTCCCCTGGAGGAAGGCATGGCAACCCACTCCAGTATTCTAGCCTGGAGAATCCTCATGGACAGAGGAGTCTGGCAGGCTACAGTCCATGGGGTCACAAAGAGTTGGACACAGCTGAGCGACTAAGCACAAGCACCAGTATTCTTGCCTGGGAAACTCCATGGACAGAGAGACCTGGAGGGTTATAGTCTATGCGGTTGCAAACTGTCAGATGTGACTTAGCAGCCAAACAACAACAATAACAATCCCTTAGTGAGCCATTTTCATGCCTATCATCTACAAAGGTTTATTTCCACATGCTAATTGGGATACAACAAAATCACATATGTGATCTGTATAAATGCCATCTCCAAACATAAATTTAATACATTTAACAAAGGGCTATCCTTTAAAACCTATTTTCAGCAAAGAAGCATCAAAATTTCAAAGAGTGCTCCATGAGCCAAACCCAAAAACTCTGAAATTTCCTTCTATTATGAAGTCATAAACATAGCCCTTACCCACCTGGACTCCTATTGCATATTCAGATTTCTATGTTTCACCTGCAAGATCCAAGTCAGCAAAGAAGGGTCTGGGAGACTGAATTTTAACATGAATCCTGGAAATTCTACTGGTAAATCTAACCATCAGACATATTTGAGAAACACTGCTTCGACCAGCAGTTCTCATCCCTCACTGCACATTACAATCATCTGGGGAAATATTTTTAAAATACTGAGTCCCGGGTCCACCCAGACCAATTCAATCTGATTCTCCTGAGGTGGATATTTTGCAAAGCTCCCTAGATGATTCTAATGTGCAGCCAGGCTTGAGAACCACTGATTTTACCTCTCCAGAGCCAGTTAAGTGAGTTAGAGATGATTTAACAGACAGAGGTAAGCTACCCATTAGACGAAAGACTCTCTGGGCTACTGCCCTTTTCAGAAGATTTGCTTAAGGGTCCCTCTTCACATGATGGACCATGCCTGGGAAGCACTAGGCAATTATGAAAGTGCTTTGGAAAATCAGCCCCACAGGAGTTCCCAGCCCAGCCACAAGAGCCCAGGCACAAATGACATTCTCCAGCCACGCATGAGCATTCTGCATCGAAGAATAAAGCCATGTCCAATCAAGCCTCTAGCTCACCCCAAATCTTGCCCTTCTTTATCAAGGGGAATTTATTTTATTCTCTTTTCCACATCCTTCTCCAGTCTCCATCATGCCACATACACTTACTTCTAGGCCGACAATACCAAAGTAATAAAGCTAAAGAAAAAAACTGTTTAATTACTAACCAAAATATTCCCTAATCCAGTAAAGGTGCTGGCCCTGTCTACTCAGGGTTTAGCCAGTCAGTCCTTAGGGTTTTGTAACAGAAACATAAAATATAACCACAGTTGTAGCTAAAGAAAACAACTTACAACACATTAAACAATTAGCTCCTGAGTAACAAGTTTGATATGATTTTATTTTGCATTTTGTGATGACACAGGAGTAATCAAGGTGCTCTGGATGGATCCTCCTCTAAAGTTAACAAGACATGGGGCTCCTCTAAAAAGAAAAATTTGGCTGAAAGTCCTAGAGGTTTATTTACTCAGCAGCCTAGAGTTAGATACCATCAAAAGTTAGAAGCTGGAGTAATGGTGTCCTTGCAGAGAAAGCAACACCATGAAAGATGTGCTGAACATTCAAGAAACTGCACCGTGAAAGTACAAGTCCTGTTCATTTCGCCATCACAGGCAATGAACAGCTTTTTGCAATATGTTTCCTGTGATGTAGGACAACTGAAAATCCCATGGATGGAGGAGCCTGGTGGGCTACAGTCCATGGGGTCATTAAGAGTCGGGCACGACTGAGCAACTTCACTTTCACTTTTCACTTTCATGCATTGGAGAAGGCAATGGCAACCCACTCCAGTGTCCTTACCTTGAGAATCCCAGGGACAGGGGAGCCTGGTGGGCTACCGTCTATGGGGTCGCATAGAGTCGGACACGACTGAAGCGACTTAGCCGCAGCAGCAGCAGCAGCCAGGACAACTGAGGAAGCAGAGAGACTGATTAAGGAGACTATTGGAAAAACCCATATGCAAGATGACGGCAGTTTGTATCAGGACAGTTTGGGGAGAGGTGTATGGATTGGGAATTACTTTGGAAGTTTAATCAGCCAGACTTATTGATGGATCAAATTCATGAATGGAAGGAATTGAGAAAGGCTCCAATGTGTTTGACTTGAGCAACTGGGTGTGTAGAAGTGGCATTTTCCGAAACAGAGAAGAATCAAAGGGGTATGGCTGAGAATCCACAGTTCAGTCTTGGGCACCGATTGGTTTTTTACTCCTGACACCAAACATGTGGTATCTTTTCCAACACCACTTCTCCAGCATTCCCACATCAACTCAGTGTCCTACAATTCAATTTAATTCTGACACAAACTACCTGGAGTTAGTATCAGACATCACAGGTTTAAGGACTCAGTCCCACAGGACTGCTTTCATTTCAGAGGCCAATCACAAGTGTCAAGTCACCATACTTTTGGCCAACCAGCTATAAATCAGGGATTCCTAACAATCCCCTCCTCAGTTTCCATAATTTTCTAGAACAGCTCCTCACAAGACTCAGGAAGCCACTCTTCTTACAGTTACAACTTATGACAAAGGATACAAATAAGCAGCCAGACAAGGAGGTACATGGGGCAAGATTCAGAAGGGTCCCAAACCCAGGAGCCTCTGTCCTCATGGAATTGGGATATACCATTCTCCCAGCACAAGCATGTGTTCAGCAACTCAGAAACTCCATGAACTTTACTGAGGAGGCTTTGTGCAGGCTTTATTACATAGGCTGAGCTGAGTAAATCATTGATTGCTGATGATCAACTCAACCTCTAGTCCTTCTCCCCTTGCTTGGAGGTTGGGGCAGAGTTGCCTCATTATAGTCAAAGACTATTTTATTACCCTTATCACTCAGCAAACTTAACAGGAGCATGGATCTTTCTGATGCCACAAGTACAGTTTCCAATAATATCACTACCATTTCACCAAGCAGGTAGTCACATAAAAACCTGGAACTCATGGAGGCCAGCTTCAAATACTGTTTCTGTCATTTATTAGCTTCTATAGACAGGTACTTGGCCTCTCCATGCTTTAGCTTCTCCATCCCCAAAATGCAAATTATAATCAGCTTGCAGTGTTCTATTAAAATAAGAGAAAGAGCATGTAAAGTAATGTTTCACTCAACACATAAGTACAGAGTCTCTACTGTGAGATAAGAATTATGCTTAGGGCTAGAGGTAGAACATGGGACAAAAAAAACAAAAATCCAGCCCTCATGAACCTACATTCCAGTGGGAAAGATAGAAAATTAACAAATTAATGAGAGAACACATACCATACCACTGATGGTAGTAGTGCTGTAGAAAAAATAAAGTCAGTAGGAAAGAAGAATAGGGAGTGGATGGTGGGTAATGCTGTCATCTTAAATAGAAGAGTCAGCAGAGACCTCATTGAGAGGGGGTTTATGAGCAGAGACCTGCAGAGGCGAGGAAAGAGTCAGGCAGACATTTGAGGGGGGAGTGTTACAGGCATTGAGAAAAGCAAGTCTGAAGAGTCCTTAGGTAGAAACTTGCCTGGATGGGTGCTGAGCCCAGTAAGGAGCCAGTATGACCAGAGGTGACCTACTGAGAAATGACAGCCCCTGCTCAGAATTCCCAAAATATTCACTGTCAGGATGGCTGTTTGGCCTGCATCCTAAGCTACTACTTTCCAGATATATATTCTTTTAACTTCCCAACTTCACTCTAATTATTTATCTGCTAATTAATACATTGAGAGCAGAGCCCAGAATACTTTTTTTAATTGCTATTCCTGTCCTAACCAAGTACCTCAGATAGGAAAGATCAAATGTCATTTGGAAACTGACCAAACATACATAGACACATGGACACACACACACACGGACACACACACACACACAAATGGCCAACTCATTCTACTCCCTGAAATATTAGTCTCTTTGCCCAAGTGTCCTTATCTACACAATATAACTAAATCATTTTTAAGTTTATATGCATTAAGAAGTGTTTACTCTTGGGAATTCACTTTTAACATGGCAATTTCCACCAAGACTGGCTTTCCTGAGATTCCTTCAGCAAGGATACTACTTGCACTGGTTGCATCAACAGTTAACCTGACCCTGGCAAGAATGAACCTGAATATCACACACCAGAATGCCTTAGCATTCAGGGTGCTTTATTAGCAACATGTGTTTTCTCTACAGTTCGTAAATACTAATTGTTCCAATGACCATGATTTGAGGAGTAAGTTTCTAAAGAACTAGAAATGCATGTGGAGAAAGTTAGGAAGGATCATGTGTCTTCATAATTGCCCTGTGAACAAAGAATATGTATCCCAGGGAAAATAATCAGTACCATTTATTGAGCATTTATGATCAGCCATGTAATAGTGCTAAGTGTTTCAATAAGTTCATTAAGTTAAATCTTTACAATACCCTGCATAGTAGGTATTAACCCCATATTACAGATCAAGAAATGTCATCTGAGAGAGGTCAAGTCATTGGCCTAAGGTCACACAGCTAATGAGGGATAGAAGAAAGATTTGAACTCAGACAAACCAGTAATAAAAACAGCACACCCAATGTATATGAAACAAAGATCCGACAAGTGATTTCATTCTGAGACTTAGGGCAAAGTTCTCTCTGCAGAAGTAGAAGGGCTGTCCCTACTGGTAGCCATGAAAACTTAGAGCTGAATACCTGAATGGATCATGATCAGTTCCCAAGACAAGAGGAAGAAACATGTTGAGTGGCTGGACTCCTTCCCATAGGAGCAAACTGACAGATAAGTTGAGTCTGGGTCTCTGGTCTGGAGCCTTTCCCCACGAATTAGCTGTGGGTGCTTAATGCTGATGACTGAGAACAATTATGCCACGCAGAGCAGATGGGAGCATGTGGCGCCAGCCAAAATGAATCAGCGTGTCACAGCAGCAAGGTTCTTGAATAAGATTTAGAAAATGTTACCAAACAATGATTATAATACTACCATGGGGTGTGGGACCGGCAGTTACATCTTTCTGCCAATAATTTAAGGCACTTTCTTTTACCCGTATCCAGTTGCCATTGATCCAGCTCCAGTCTGCTGGTGGAGAAATGGAGGTACAAAGTAGTTTGACTCAATTTACAGAGTAAGTCATTGGCAGAACTTGTGGGGTTTTGAGAGAGCCTAAAAAAAAAGATTCCTTTTTCCTGACTGAGTCTTGAACCAATTAAAAAACAAAAGAAATAAAATAGCAGAAGCAGAGATAGAGCACAAGATATTATCTTATTACAAATAAAGCTAGCTTGGAAGATGAATGGCCAACTCCCACACAATCAACTCAGCTACAGACAACCCAAGGGGAAGGTGAGTCTGGCCAGGTCACTGCCCCTACTCATTGGCCTGGACAGAGGAGAAAGGAGAAATCCCCTCTTCTCAACACCTTGGCAAGATAGATTATTTTCCAGTAAAAACAAGGACCAAACAACCAACATAACTCACTTCATCCGCCTGGGGAGTCAGTCCTTTTAGGGATATCACTCTCCCCTGTGATTTTTCTCATCAGGGTCTTTAGGTCCAATCCTGGGTGTTCATTGGAAGCACTGATGCTGAAGCTGAAGCTCCAATACTTTGGCCACCTCATGCGACAAGTTGACTCACTGGAAAAGACTCTGATGCTGGGAGGGATTGGGGGCGGGAGGAGAAGGGGACGACAGAGAATGAGATGGCTGGATGGCATCACCGACTCGATGGACATGAGTTTGAGTGAACTCCGGGAGTTGGTGATGGACAGGGAGGCCTGGCGTGCTGTGATTCATGGGGTCACAGAGAGTCGAACACGACTCAGTGACTGAACTGAACTGATAGTGTTCTAAATGGGAGAGGGGCTTCTGCTGAAGGAAATAGATGGAACTGTTATTAATCATCCTGGGAAGAGGTTGACCCAGACAGGAATTTAGGATTCAAGAAGACATCCCTTCTTTCCAGGGATGAACATATTAGAGCAATTGGTCCTGTCTCGAGGGAAGACACAAAAGGAAGAAGCATCCATGCCACCACTTTGGCTCACTCCTTACATTCCTGTTTCCAGGCCCACTCTTGGTCAGTGTAGCCTGATCCCACACAGGCACAGACCCACCCTCAGCACCAGGCAAGCAGAGTAAACAAAACCCTCACTGAGAGCTGGGCAGCACTAAAAGCCGTTTCAGCACTGAGCAGACACCGTCAGTTTGAAGGGTACCTTCGGAAGCCTCAGGTCCACAGACCAAGTCTCACCAGCTCCGAGCGTCACCCTCTCTCCTTAGACTCTAATCTGCAGTCTGTTGCCAAGTTCTCAACTGAGATTTCTCATCCCGAATCTCCTTCTTCAGGGTACTTTCAAAGGTAAAAGCATTTTATGCTCCCAACCAACATATTCTGCTATTCCACCCAACTGAAGATGACATTCATTTTCACAGTTTACTTTAGACATTTACTTCAAACAGAAACAGTTTAGCCTCTGGCTGCATTAAACCTTTCCACTCCCAAACACGCTCTTTCATTTATCTTTACATAACCAGAAGGCCTATTCAAATGTTGCTTTTGTTGTTAAAGGAGAAATCTGACCCCCAGAAGTCAAGTCGGACTTCCAACTCCAGGAAAACAGAGAAGATGCTGGCAATTTTTAAATAGTTATTGCCCACCTCTTTCCCAGACATTTGTTCTAGCCCTCAAGGTTTAAAAAACATGGATGGTTCCATCTAGTCCCATTACGAAAGTTCTAGTCCTATCTCAAAGCAGAGTACAGACAGAGATAAACATTGTCCTCCTGACCTTAACAGAATCTTCATATTTTCAGAGCTCTTTTAATATCTTTTTCTGCCCCAGTACACTCAAGGAAGATAATAAACTTTGTCAGTTACAGCACCTCACAGACTCCAGCAAGAATTCTTTTGTGGGGATGGAGTACACAGACCTTACAAAGATATAGAATCTTTGCGGAGAAAAGATTCTGCAGTTTGGTAATTATAATATCTCTCCACTCTAAATTCCTAACATCCCTATAAATAAGAATAAACTGTTTGGAGGCTCTAATTTGCCTACTTTCTTTTACCTCAGCCATTATTCAATGCAGGTGGATATGTTTTATTACAAACCTCACCACTCCTTCAAAAGCCCTTGTCTTTGAGTCACTTTAATGTCTGCTTTCATTTTTCCTTATTCTCTGCCCAACAAGTTGTTAATACCTCAAGGTTCAGGAGGAACCCTACTGAGAAGCCTAATGCTCACCTCATTAGAACCAAAGTTTACATTTGCAAAGAGCAGAAATACTGCCTCAAAACACAAGGATCTGATTTCTTCCAAATTCCCTTTTAGGTGTCCTAAAAAATAGTGTGATTTTCTTAAGAGTTTAGAAGAGTGCTGCCCTATAAACCAAAGCCTTTCTGTGGTTTTTCACCCTTAATTTTCAGTGGTTTCAGGAATACTCCTCCTTTAAGCAAGACCAATACATGGAAATTACATTACATGAATGAAAAATGCATATTCATTTTGCAAAATTATTTACCCATTTACTCAATTTATTTGAAATTTTGATTTACATACACATGAGGGGCATCACTTCATAAAGTTGGGTATGTAAGCATGCGTGCATGTTAAGTCGCTTCAGTCGTGTCTGACTCTTTGCAACCCTATGGATTGTAGCCCTCCAGGCTCCTCTGTCCATGGCTTTCTCCAGGTAAGAATACTGGAGTGGGTTGCCATGTCCTCCTCCAGGGGATCTTCCCAACCCAGGGACAGAACCACATCACTTACGTCTCCTGCTTTGGCACGCAATTTCTTACTACTAGCACCACTTGGGAAACCCAAAATTGAGTTATACCTACACCCATAAAGAAAATTATTCCTCAAAAATTCACCAGTCCTTTTCTATACATGCTTTATATCTATTTGTTATAGTCATGTATATCCCAAAGATACAAAATATGAATAACTATACAAAAATATCATTGCTAGCTTTTATTTTGGGAACTTGCTGCAAGAAAACCTCACGTTTCCACAACACATCAAAAAAGACTGAGCTAAAATGTCTGTTTTCAGAATAAATACTTCAAAATGTATGAATAGGTGAGTTAGGATCAGGTATCTCAGGTGCCAAAAGGCTCTGCCCTAAAATTTACTCTCTCCTAGAGAAAACAGCTATTTGAGTCAGAGGCAGGAAGATAAGAAAAGCTCTTTACATCTTCAAATTAAGTGAGTTGCCCGTTTTGCAACTGTGTTCACTTCTGACAGCCTGATAAACAAATATTTCAGGGGAAACTGTATATAAAGAAAATAAATTGCCCCTTGGAACTTTCATGCCCGGCACCCTTGAGAAATAAAGAGTCCCGTCCTTATTCCGCACACAGCGCTTCCTGCTGTTTTGCTCTTTATTTAGTTCTCTTTAAAGTTCAGCAGCATATTTATTCTTTCTCAAATTCTCCAAAATTCCAAGCCACTCCATACGTGACAGGATTTTAAATAAATCCTCAAGTTCTCAAAATACAAAGTCCTGAGCTGCAGCTGAAAACAGCAGCTGGTGGCTTTGTCAGGTACCCCCTCCCCTTTGGCCCAGCTTAGTGCCCTTGGCGGGCACATCTCTCCCTCCCAGGGACCACAGCAGCCTGCAGCCTCCCAGTCTCCTCCCTTACACCTCTTGCTTCTCTCCTCATTGCATGCATATCAGTCGCATCACCCTCCCTCACCTCCTTCCTCAGACTCATCTACTCAATTTCATTCATTCATGCTGTTTCACCCCCATTCTTTCCATATAATGTTCCCTCCCCTGCAGTCCCCATAACCACCCCCCTCACACACACACACACACACAAGTTCTCCTCCTTCATCTAGATTAAGCCTCTCTGACTTTCAGCTAGTGTGTCAGAAAGAGTCCTCACCTCCCTCTTCCCGTCCTCAGCCAGGCCACAAGTTCCTCCTTTGTGCTAGGAACTCTGTGCTTGAACCTGTCAAAATATTTATTTATCTCACTGTTCTGGGAATGTGTCTTTTTACCTCCATTTTGCTCCCTTGGATGTTGAGGTTGTGAACTGTGGCCCACTCACAGGTGGGTTCTCAATAAATGACTGCTGAATGAATGAATATTCTGGAAGGAAGGAAAGAAGAACAATAGGAAGAAAGAGGGACTTAGTTTAACACAAAAGAACAGACTGCATTTAAATCTTTAAGATTCAGAAGAAAATTGTGAATGAGACCTGAGAAACATTTTATCACCAAGGGGTGTCTAAGACCTGAAGTGACCTTCCCTCAGCGACACCTCTGGTTTGACACAAGGATGTGTGTGGACATACCAATTTTCATATTATGCATACTATAGAATTATCACCGGGGCTTCCCTGGTGGCTTAGATGGTAAAGCATCTGCTTGCAATACAAGAGACCCAGGTTCAATCCCTGATTTGGGAAGATCCCCTGGAGAAGGAAATGGCAACCCACTCCAGTAGTCTTACCTGGAAAATTCCATGGACGGAGGAGCCTGATAGGCTATAGTCCATAGGGTTGCAAAGAGTCAGACACGACTGAGCAACTTCACTTTCTTTCTTTCTTATAGAATTATTGAATACAACAAAAGATAATCCAATATGAAATTACCTAGCTTATCTAAACAAATTAATACACATACCACACTTGTCTGGGATGGGAGTAAAAGACCACAGCAGCAGCGTTTAGGTGGGATTATGCACTATCATCCTGTCAGTAACACTGTGCTCACTCACCTGTTACTGGGGGTTGGACCCAATAGGAAGGCCTCCTTGGAGCAATGCCGAAAACCTTTCTCAGAGGCTCAGTCTCTAGGCTTGGGTAAGGAGAAGGAAAGCATACATCCTGTAGTGGAAACAAGTATTAATATCACATGACTAGGAAAGCTTGAGAGTCAATGTAATATACTGTATACTAATAGAATATGGCAGAAAGTGAAGAGGAACTCAAAAGCCTCTTGATGAAAGTGAAAGAGGAGAGTGAAAAGGTTGGCTTGAAGCTCAACATTCAGAAAACAAAGATCATGGCATCTGGTCCCATCACTTCATGGGAAATAGATGGAAAAACCGTGGAAACAGTGTCAGACTTTATTTTTGGGGGCTGCAAAATGACTGCAGATGCTGATTGCAGCCATGAAATTAAAAGACGCTTACTCCTTGGAAGGAAAGTTATGACCAACCTTGATAATATATTAAAAAGCAGAGACATCACTTTGCCAACAAAGGTCCGTCTAGTCAAGGCTATGGTTTTTCCCGTGGTCATGTGTGGATGTGAGAGTTGGACTGTGAAGAAAGCTGAGCGCCGAAGAATTGATGCTTTTGAACTGTGGTGTTGGAGAAGACTCCTGAGAGTCCCTTGTACCGCAAGGAGATCCAACCAGTCCATTCTAAGGGAGATCGATCCTGGGTGTTCATTGGAAGGACTGATGCTAAAGCTGAAACTGCAATACTTTGGCCATCTCATGCGACGAGTTGACTCACTGGAAAAGACTCTGATGCTGGGAAGGGTTGGGGGCGGGAGGAGAAGGGGACGACCGAGAATGAGATGGCTGGATGGCATCACCGACTCTGTGGACACGAGTTTGAGTGAACTCCGGGAGTTGGTGATGGACAGGGAGGCCTGGCGTGCTGTGATTCATGGGGTCGTGGAGAGTCGGACACGACTGAGCAACTGAACTGAACTGAACTGAATAGAATAAAAATAAAACTCATATTTTCTTAATAGATGCAGAAAAAGCATTTGACAATATTCACTATCCCTTCTATGATTAAAAACACTTAATGAACTAATAGTAAGGAACTTAACTTGATAAATAGTATCTATAAATAAATCATAGCTAACATCATACTTACTGATATGTCAATTTCAAGACACTTCTAAGACACAATTTCCCTATACTGGAACCCTTAACACTTATAGTTAGCACAATTTTTTCTTGATGTTCTACAAGGAAAATATAAAATTATAAGAAATTACAGGTCAACAGGCTGATGGTCCCAAAACAAATAATATCTTTCAAATAATACTGATGCAACACATAGCCACACAATAAAATAAAAGGCAAGGAGACAGATTTCCCAGTGTTCATATAAGCCTATTAGTTTCAATTCTGTAGTTGTGCCTCACATGTCAAAAGTATTCAGAGTGGAGAACTGGTCACCTAGAGGTATAATCTCCTTACTTTTCAAAGAATCAAATACCTTCATTACTATGGTGATAGGAAAGTACACCATGTACTTGTCATCCCTCTCCCCTCCCTGGTGGTGGGACATGGAGAGGTCATGGGGAGCATCAAGTTGAGACATAAATAGACCTTATCTGGGGTTCCCTGGTGGCTCAGATGGTAAAAAATCTGCCTGCAATGTGGGAAACCAGGGTTTGATCCCTGGGTTGGGAAGATCCCCTGGAGAAGGGGCTGGCTACCCACTCCAGTATTCTTGCCTGGAGAGTTCCATGGACAGAGGAACCTGGCAGGCCACAGTCCATGGGGTTGCAAAGAGTTGGACACAGACTGAGTGGCTTTCACTTTTTTCATCTCCCTAAAGGCCGATTTTACTGAGTAATTTGAAGGGGGAACTGATGTCAAAAAATGGAAAGGAGCTTAAGACATAATTTGATATAAAAACAATTTATATATATTATAATGTCCAGGAATTTTAAAGATTGAATGAAAAAAAAAAAAGAATATGAGTTTGTCAAAGGCAATTTCAGCTTCTGACTCCAGTCCCCATTTTCCCCAACCCCAACTGGGCTGGTAATCACTCCTTTTTACGTTGGAAAAGCTTAAGAAGTACTGAATCCCTATAGATTTTAAGAAATATTGAATGAAAATGAGGGCTGAAACCAAAAGGAGTGCTTGTGTACTCTAAATTTATGGACAATACATCTAAACAGGATATAGGTCTCTCCATCCTAGAATCTGGTCTCCTTTTTTTCTATTGTATCATTGTAACTGCCACAATCCCTGCAAAAAAAACCAAAAACTCATATACGTATTTCTGTTGCCCCCAAGCATTCTCAGTCAGCAAAGCTTTATTTACACTGGTGATAATGTGCAAAACCCATGGACATACCCGTCTATCCCCACACCTAACAATCCCTGGGCTGAACACCTCTGAGGATACAAAATGAGTGTGATGTTATCCCTGCCTTGGAGAAATTCGCAGGTAGGTGAGGGATCTAGATATCAATTTTCAAATGATGTTATAATGTGATAGATTCATTAAGGAAGCTCTGAAAGTGCTGTAGACAGAGTGGGATGAGGGATTCCCCGGTCCTCATGGGAAGGATTTTCAGGGAAGACTTCTCAGATGAAGCAGCATTCAGGGCTCCACACTGACAGTCTCCGCAGCAGCAAAGTGAGCCTCCAGCTGGGTGGAATCCAGATGTGCTCTGGAAACTCCTCTGTCCAGCTGGCTTCTTGCTTACGCTTCTCCCTCACCCCAGCCCTTACTGTCGCCACTGCCTGCACTTCCCTCAGCAGCCCAAAGACACTTTCCTACTTTATAAATTATATTATCATTACACCATTTGTTGAATATCTTTCCTATGAAAGGATGCTCTTGAACAGATTTTATCCAAACACTTGATACCTAAGGAGATTGAACCTCAAAGAGTTTCAAACCTAGATCAGTCTACACTTTCCACTGCACCCACTGTCTCCCCTGGTCGTAGAGCTGCCTTGGCCTGCAGGTATTTGACAAGCTTATGTCTATGAATGAGATACCGATATCTAGCCTGGCTATTAAAAATGATTCAAGAAGGAGATAGTCATTTTTGATGATGGAATTAAGGATTTTTTAAAAAAAAATCTTTCTACTTTTATACGGATCTAGAGATTGTCACACTAAGTGAAGTAAATCAGAGAAAGACAAGTATCATGTGATATTGTGTATATATGAGACCTAAAAAAATGATACAAATGAACTTATTTACAACACAGAAATAGATTCACAGGTGTATAAAACAAATTTATGATTACCAAAGGGGAAAATGGGGTGGGGAAGAATAAATCACAAGTTTGGGATTAAGATGTACACACTGCTATACATAAAACAAATAACCAACAAGGACCTAATGTATAGCAGAGCATAAGTAACCTATAATGGAAAAGAATATAAAAAATAAAAAATATATACAGATATAAAACTGAATCACTTTTCTGTATACCTGAAACAAAACATTGTAAATCAGCTAAATTTCAATAAAAATTTTTAAAAATTGCCTTACTGAGTGTATAATATTTATAAAATGGAAACTGCACATTATTTATTTCTACTGAAAGAAGCAAGCTTCCCTGTAGCTCAGTGGAAAAGAATTCACGTGCCAATGCAGGAGAGGCAGAAGATGCAGTTTTGATCCCCGGGTCAGGAAGATCCCCTGGAGAAAGACATTCTCGCCTGAAAAATCCCATGGACAGAGGAGCTTGGCGGGCTACAGTCCATGGGGTTGCAAAGAATCAGACACAACTGAGTGACTGAAGCTGTGTGGCGCTTAAGAAGATAACAGAGAAGCTCAAATTAGAAGACTCAGGGGGAGGGGGCACAGAAAAAGAGAAAGAAAAACAAGCAGGCAGAGAGAACTGAAGTGAGGCAGAGTTAGAAGAAAAGGTCGCACAGCCTAATCTCGATGTGCTTTGAAATTTTCAAGCCCAGGAACAGTGTTCATAAAATACTGAGACATTAGACTGCAAGGTGAGCCTGAAGAAATATCAGAGAAGCAAGGCTCTTGAATCCAATGTGCAATGGCTCAACTAGGCAACCCCTGGTGGTCACAAAGCACAGCGGTACTCAAGAGGGAGGACAGCATGGGCTTCCTGCCCCATAATCAGAAGTGGAGAAGGCGCTTTCACTTGTCTTGGCACTTTCAGCTTCTCTGAGCTTGGATTCAAAGCCAAAGCTGCAACATGATTTCCTACCCCAGACTGTGCTGGACCCAAAGGGAGAATAGTACTACCTGTGGAGCTAGGATCCAGACCCAGGCTATCAGGGGATGCCGGGAGACCGGGAGCCAAGGGGAGAATCCCTCTCCTTGCCAAATCCCTGCCTTCTGTCATTCCCTGACAGTGATGAGGGGCAGCACGTCTACCACCACTTTGTCAAGGAACATTTCTCAGGGTGAGTGTGTCAAGAGGTGGTGGGTGGAGCTTTCCATCAGAGCCTTCCTCATCGTGACTCTGGGGGCTGCAAGAAGAGATCTCAAGATAAAGACTCAGCAACAGGAAAGCAACCTGAATTTGACATGTTCAACTCCACTTTTATTCCTACTCTACTTCTGTGAGGTCCTTTTCAAATTCCAAGTGGGATCATTAAATGCTCGCTTAGACTTATTAGGATTTGAAGTGGAAAAAAATCAGTAACTCCATTACTCTTTTTTGCAGCTGCCACATCAAAGGGCTGGGGGATTCATAGTTGCCATTTTCCAGGAGCTAGTTATCACAAAAGAAAAGGATTTTATTTAAGGTGAAAAAATAAAAGCCAGAAAATTGACCAATTTATGTTTCTAGGAAGCAGCAAATGGTGGGGACTGGATACAGATAATATTATCTGAACTAAAAGTGTAGCAGATAGCCTGTTTCCCAGTCTATCTTTCATATTCTACTGATAAAGAACGGCCAGTTAGAGAGAACCTCAACCTTGTATTTCTGAAAAGGGAGAGTCAGTAGTCAGACTGAGAAATTCAGTTGAGAAGTATCAGTAACTTTCCAGGAAGCAATTGAGAGAAAAACAGTTATACTATATAAATCTAAATATATATACATATATATGCTATAAATTTATAGCCACTCCCTAGCAAGTTTTTCTTTTTTAACTGAAGTATAGGTAATTTACAATATTGTGTTAGTTTCAGGTGTACAGCATAATATACTATTTTTACAGATTTTATTTCATTACAGGTTATTACAAGATGGCTATAATTTCCTGTGCCACCTAAGAATATTTTCTTTTTCTCTCTTCCTCTCTTTACTCCCACCCTGTGCACCTCCTTCCTTCTACACCTACCCCCCAAACTTCCTTTCCTTTATTTGACAAAAAGGGGATGAGTTACATGGTAATCACATGAAGCTTCAACCCATATGGGTTTCCAGGGGGTTAAATGAAACTTGGAGTTCACACTTATGTTTTCATTGAGCTGATTGAAACCCAGATTTTAAGAATTTGGAGACATGGCAGATATTAAAACTATAGGAATTTACTGGCTGCATAAAGATTGCATCTAACCCTGCTGGTTAAAGAACGGCCAGTTCTTTAACATGAGAGTAGAAAGAACATGAGTTTTGTGAAGCCTGCTAGACTTGGAAGTCCAGAGAAGGCAATGGCACCCCACTCCAGTACTCTTGCCTGGAAAATCCCATGGATGGAGGAGCCTGGGAGCTGCCATCTATGGGGTCGCTAAGAGTCGGACACGACTGAGCGACTTCACTTTCACTTTTCACTTTCCACTTTAATGCATTGGAGAAGGAAATGGCAACCCACTCCAGTGTTCTTGCCTGGAGAATCCCAGGGACGGGGGAGCCTGGTGGGCTGCCGTCTATGGGGTCACACAGAGTTGGACACGACTGACGTGACTTAGCAGCAGCAGACTTGGAAGTCGGAAACAACTAGATTCAAATCCAAGATCCACCACTTAATAGCTATACAACTTTGGACAAATTGTTCAGTCATTCTGAGTCTCATTTTCCTCATCTCTAAAACAGTAATAGCAATGATTTTCCAGAGTTGTATTAATGAGGTGATAAATGTAATAAATGTAAATGTGGGTTTGTTTTTTTCTTTCCCCAAAATTCACTCTCCTTTCTTCCTCTTGATCAAAGTATAAGTTGCTTCTTTTGATTTTGACAGCAGAGAGCTCAGTTCCCAGTTCCACTTCTGGGCTCCTGTGTCTTGAGCTGAAAACGTAGCTTTCAATATGGGCACGGGGTATCACATGCTGTAATCAGATGAAATCAATGTCAAATAACATGGAACCAGATGAAGATTACTGCCAGGTTCTGTAACACATCTCTCCCTGTCTTTAAGAAAAGTCTACTTGAATGATTAAAAACAACAAAATGTCACCTTTCTGAAGCCATTCAAAAGAGTAATTGATGACTCTCTGTACTTACTGGACAATATTAATAAAATGGTGAGCAAAACAGATGAGTCCTACCCTCCAGGAGTAAATAGTGTATTCACAGATACACTCCTTTCATGAGACTCCAGAGTCAGAACCAAGTATTTTTCCTTTTGAACTTAGCACATAGGTGTTCAAAAAAAAGTTTTGTTGAATGAATGAACAATTGATTAAATACAATATTTCACAAAATTTGTGCTTTTTCAAAAAAAGGAGAAGTCTTTCAGCAGATGTAATTTCTGGAACTGAAAGTCAAAGAAAAGTAGAGGAATTATTTAAAGATAGTAGGTCTTCCTCAGGGAAAATGACCAAAACAGGTGAATATACCAAAAAACACTCTGCTATGAAACAACCCAGGAAGAACCTACATTCCTGCTCTGATTCACCTGTAAAGCATGAAAGCAAAGGAGTCAGGCAAAATGGTTGTTTAATTAACCAATTAAAAATGAGTCTTTGAAAAAAATACATTACTGTTCAGAAAGAGAGTAGACAGTGGCTGTTTCATCAAAGACAATTAGAAGTAAACTCAATGTTCTCGAACATTCTGAAAGTGATACTCTTGGATGTGATTTTGAATTTCAAGAAAGCATCCATACTTTATCACACCTGACATAGGAGTAAACCTTTTAAAATTATGTTTTTGCCTTCAAATTTTAATAAATTACTTGTGTTTTTATTATAAAAAAAGAAGTCAGGTATAACTATATATATATATTTATACTTTTTAAAAGTAGTGTGTTTATTATTAATATATCTCAAGTGGATTGGTTACTGTTTTGGTCTGCTTGGGCTACCATAACAAAATACCATAGCCTGAGTGGCTTATTAAACAATAGAAGTTTATTTCCCATAATTCTGGAGGATGATTAATCCGAGATCAAGGTGCCAGCCAATTCAGTCCCCCAGCTAGAGATCCCTTTCTGTTTTTCAGATGACAACTTCTAGCTGTGTCTGCACACAGCAAGAAAGAGAGAGAGAACTGTGACCTCTCTCTTCTTATCAGGGCACTAGTCCCATCATCTGGAGAAGGAAATGGCAACCCACTCCAGTACTGTTGCCTGGACAATCCCATGGAAGGAGGAGCCTGGTAGGCTACAGTCCATGGGGTCGCTAAGAGTCAGACACGACTGAGCGACTTCACTTTCACTTTTCACTTTTATGCATTGGAGAAGGAAATGGCAACCCACTCCAGTATTCTTACCTGGAGAATCTCAGGGACAGAGGAGCCTGGTAGGCTGCCATCTATCGGGCTGCACAGAGTTGGACACGACTGAGGTGACGTAGCAGCAGCAGCAGCAGTTCCATCATCAACAAAGGTCCATCTAGTCAAAGCTATGGTTTTTCCAGTAGTCATGTATGGATGTGAGAGTTGGACTATAAAGAAACCTGAGCACTGAAAAATTGAGGCTTTTGAACTGTGGTGTTGGAGAAGACTCTTGAGAGTCCCTTGGACTGCAAGGAGATCCAACCAATCCATCCTAAAGGAAATCAGTCTTGAATATTCATTGGAAGGACTGATGCTGAAGCTGAAACTCCAATACTTTGGACACCTGATGCAAAGAACTGACTCATTGGAAAAGATCATGATGCTGGAAAAGATTGAAGGCAGGAGGAGAAGGGGACAACAGAGGATAAGATGGTTGGATGCCATCACCAACTCAATGGACATGAGTTTGGGTAAACTCCAGGAGTTGTTGATGGGCAGAGAGGTCTGGCGTGCTGCAGTCCATGGGGTCACAAAGAGTGGGACACGACTGAGCAACTGAACTGAACTGAGTCCCATAATGGAGAGGCCCATGCTCATGACTTCATCCAGACCTAGTTATCTCCCAAACGCCCCATCTCCAAATACCTTCACATTAGGAATTAAGCCTTCAGCATATGAATTTGGAAAGGACACAAATATTCAGTCCATAAAAGATACTTTCTTTCATCAGTCACCCAACAGAGGTCAAAGGATATATTTTTTAAACAATGAGTTTGTTTTAGTTTTTAAAAAGAAAGATAGAAAGTTTCCCAGGGGCAAATATCACATTTCATGGAACAATCAGTCAGTATTTGTAGATACTAACACTCACTCCCTAACAAACTATGTTAGACTTTGATCAAGTCATTTCATTTTCTTATTCTTAAAAGGAAAGGAGATTGAATAAGTGATTCTCGGGTCCCTCTCTCCAATTCTGCCATGCTGGGATCCTTGTGGTAGTAGCCACCATAACCATTATTTTTTAAATTTTAGAGTCCTTATTATTGCCTTTTCTTACTACAAAATGAAAATGATTGCTGTTTTCACTTAGGACTGCATGATCTGAAAATTGGACAGTTGTTTTTAAGTCAATGAATTCAGAACACACTCTCACACCCTACAAAAAAATAAACTCAAGATGGCTTAAAGACAAATATAAGATGTGGCACCATGAAACTCCTAGAAGAGAACATAACCAAAACCATCAGTGTTTTCTTAGGACAGTCTCCCAAGGCAATAGAAATAAAAGCAAAAATAAAGGAGACCTAATCAAACTTATAAGCTTTGTACAGCAAAGGAAACTATAAACAAAATGAAAAGATAATTTACAGACTGGGAAAAAATATCTGGATATGATGTAACTGACAAGGGCTTAATTTCTAAGATATATGAACAGCTCACACAACTCAATAACAACAACAAAAATAAATTTAAAAATGGGCAGAAGAACTTAATAGAAATTTCTTCAAAAAAGGCACAAACATGGCCAATAGACAGACAAAAAGATGCTCATCATTGCTAATTATCAAAGAAATGAAAATCAAAACTATAATGAGGTACCACCTCAAACTGGTCAGAATAGACATCATTAAAAAGCCTACAAAGAACAAGTGCTGGAGAGGGTATGAAGAAAAGGGAACCCTCATACATTGTTGGTGGGAATGTCAGTTCATGCAGCCACTATGGAAACCAGTAGAGAGGTTCCTCAAATAACTAAAAATAGAATCACCATATGACTCAGCAATCCCAGTCTTGAGTATATACCCAGACAAATCTATAATTTAGAAGATACATGCACCCCAATGTTCATAGCAGCACTACTTACAATAGTCAGAACATGGAAGCAACCTAAATGCCCATCAACAGCTGACTGGATAAAGAAGGTACAATGGACTACTACTCAGCCACAAAAGAATAAAACAATGCCATTTGCTGCAACATGGATGGATCTAGAGATTATTGTACTAAGTGAAATAAGAAAATGAAAGACAAACATATGATGTAACTTATATGTGAAATCTAAAGTATGATATGGAGAAGGCAATGGCAAGGCACTCCAGTACTCTTGCTAGAAAATCGCATGGACAGAGGAGCCTCGTGGGCTGCAGTCCATGGGGTTGCTACTAGTCGGACACGACTGAGCGACTTCACTTTCACTTTTCACTTTCACACATTGGAGAAGGAAATGGCAACCCACTCCAGTGTTCTTGCCTGGAGAATCCCAGGGATGGCGGAGCTTGGTTGGCTGCCGTCTATGGGGTCACACAGAGTCGGACATGACTGAAGTGACTTAGTAACTTAGCAAAGTATGATATAAATGAACTTATCCACAAAACAGAAACAGAATCACAAACCTAGAGAACAGACTTGTGGTTGTCAAGGGGGAAGAGTGGTAAGGTAGGGATGGATTGGGAGTTTGGGAGTAGCAGATGCAAAGTGTTACATATAGAATGAAAAACACAAGGTCCTACTGTGTGACACAGGGAAATATATTCAATATCCTGCGATAAATCATAATGAAAAAATATGAAAAAGTATGTGTGTGTATATATATATATGAATCACTTTGCTATATACATCAGAAACTAACACAACATTGTAAATCAACTATATTCCAATAAAATAAATTTTTTAAGAAACAGTTCAGGAAAGCAACTGCCCTCTGTTTCCTCTCCCCTCCATATGTTTCCAGGTCTCTGATTAAAGCACACAGATTCCTACTGGAGGCAATTTGTACTCATCTTTTTCTGTGAAAAGACAAAAACAGAAACCAAACTGAGTCTCCTTCAGAGGGTATCTGGAATTTGAAAACATACCCAATTTCACTTACATAAAAGATACTCCTTGGGAGTTTGTAAATGCTTATATTCAAGCCTAATATATTTTTAAAAAAACCACAAAAACCATATAACTTCTAAATTTTTAAAAAGACTGAAGCTGATATAGTGCTGTTATTGACATATGCTGTATTTCTATTTCGAATTCTGCTAATGTGTAACTGCAGTCAAAAAAGATATACTCACAGAATCCTCAAAGTACAGAAAGCCCCAGTTGACCTATTATTTAGAATGTTCATGTTGCTAGTTCAGGTTTCCTCTCTGTGTTTTCCTCAGTTAACCTTAATCTCAGTTGGGAATTTTAATAAAGTTAGATTGGTAATAAAAACTAAAAGGACCTCTTTCCTTCACCCTGCTATTTTCTATTAGCAATATTTTACATTGTATTATTTCCTAATGTTTACTTAAAACATCTCATAAATATCAGATAGAGAACTTGGCTAGCAAGAATGGTGACCACAAAATAATGAAGTGTTGAAAATTAGATATTTGAACAGAAAAAGCTCACATGTGTAAAGGCAGTCCAGGACCCCCTTCAATGCAGTACATTCTGTGAAATCACGTGGGAAAGATGTAGATTTGTTTTCTTTTGCATTGAATCCTATAGTTACTCCCTTTTTGCTGGTAGATGGTGACTCTGAAGTAAAGTACAAACCAGCAAAGTACATGCCAATATGCAAAACTAACCATTTCTGATCACCCACCACCTGGCAGACCCGAGGCCAGAAACCTCCACTGTCTCATGCAATTCTCAAATATTATGTTCATTTTACAGGTGAGAAAATTAAAAGATTTTAAGACATTTCCCCAGGGTCACTCAAGGTAGGTGATAAACCCCCAGCTATGACAGATTACTAAACTTTGTTTTTCTTCACTGTGAACACAGCACAAGTGCTGTCATAGTCATTGATGGATCAAAAGACACCCTATGCTATAGACTATTTCCCCCCACAAATTCATATGTTGAACTCCCAATCCCAATGTAACTATATTTGCAGATAGGACCTTTACAGAGGTAATTAAAGATAAATGAGGTCATAAGAGTGGGGCCCTGATCCAACAGGATTAGTGTCCTTCTAGGAAGAGACACCAAGGAGCTCCCTCTCACTCCCCGCTCTCTCCAAAAGCACACAAAAAGAAGTCATCAGGAAGGCAGCCATCTATAATCCAAGAAATGGACTTTAACCAGAAACCCCATTGGCTGGAACCTTGATCAAGGACTGTTAGCCTCTAGAATTATTAGAAAATAAATTTCTGTTTAAGCTAAGCAGTCTTTGGTATCTTGTTATGGCACTCTGAGCAGACTAAGACATTTTCATATACTGTGAACCTACTCATCCTTCTCTAATCCTATCATTTCATCTCTCTTCTGTTGCACTGTCCTTGGTCCTCCCCCTATCCTATCACCAGTGTTGTCTTTCCAAAAACAAATCTGATCCTCACTCTCCATGAAACATTTCCATTGGCTTCTGAACTATTAATAAGAAATCCACTCTCATAGACTTTTCTGTGTCATTGAGAGAAATTGAAACAGACATAAAACTTGAGCATAATAAACTCCAAACTCCTGAACTAGTGAGGCTCATCACAAAATCCAAGTCTGCTTTTCCATTTTTATCTCTGATCATTCATACCACATTCCAATACATACCCTAACCAAATATATCATAAATGTTTTTATACCATATTCTCTCCCCCCAGAAATACAATTTCTCCTCACTCCATAGTCTCCCCATCCATTTGGATAATTTCTATTCATTCCTCAAGACCTAGTTTACCTCCTCCTTGAAACCTTCTCTGTCAGAATCTTCCCTCCTTCTGCTGCTGCTGCTAAGTCACGTCAGTCGTGTCCGACTCTGTGTGACCCCATAGACGGCAGCCCAACAGGCTCCTCTCTCCCTGGGATTCTCCAGGCAAGAACATTGGAGTGTGTTGCCATTTCCTTCTCCAAAGCATGAAAGTGAAAAGTGAAAGTGAAGTCGCTCAGTCGTGTCCGACTCTTAGCGACCCCATGGACTGTAGCCTACCAGGCTCCTCTGTCCATGGGATTCTCCAGGCAAGAGTACTGGAGTGGGTTGCCATTGCCATTGCCTTCTCCTCCCTCGTCCTGGGATTCAATAATAAATGATGCTTGCCAGACGATAAGTGTTTATAAATATATGTTTCCCTAGTAGGCCCTGGCATTTATCCCTATGCTTGACACAGAGAAGATCCAAATAAATGTCTGTTGTATGAATTAAATATGTTTTGCAAGAGGATTAAAAAGGCTATATCAGTAGTTTCCAAACATTGCTGCATATTAGTGCAGCGCTTTCAAATCTGACTTGTTATTGTTTGGTTGCTAACATGTCAGACTCTTTCATGACCCCATGGACTATAGCCTACCAGTCTCCCCTGTCCATGGGGTTTCCCAGGCAAGAATAATGGCAAATGGCATGAGTTGCCTTTTCCATCTCCAGGTGATTTTCCTGATCCAGGGATCAAATCCAAGTCTCCTGCTTAGCAGGCAGATTCTTTACCATCAGGCCACCAGGGAAGCTCAAACTTTACCAGAGAACCTACAAAAATCTCATTGCTCCAGACGAGTTATGTTAGAATGTCTATAGGCATCAATCAGACAACAGCATTTTTTAAAAAAATCTACAAGTGATTCTAATGTTCAAGATTAGAAACCACTGGGCTATATATATATTTTTTACTTTGTGGGTTTAGCAGTGAGGCACATGGTAAATGTTGTATACATGTTTTTAAATTAATTTATAATCACTATCTTGTTGCCTGGGCTTTAAGTATTTACAGATGTTGTGTTCTGTCTAATTTTACTAGTAAAAAATGAAAGTTCCATGATTATAGGTCACTCACACCAAACTAAACCCTTCTGTCACTGTTGTCCGCTGAATGCAATGTCCATGTTGCCCTCTGCTTGTGCCAAGAGAGAGGAGAGCAGAGGGACTGCCTCCCTCTGATTTTGAAGTCAAATAGCTCTTTCTCACCAGCAGGAAGGCTGCAGGAATTATGTTGAGATACATTCTTTCTATACGTAATTTGGTAAGAATTTTTATCATGAACAAATGTTGAATTTTGTCAAATGCTTTTTCTGTGTTTATGAGAAGATCATATGATTTTTTTCCTTCATCTATTAATATGATGTATCATATTTACTGTCTTGTGATTGTTTAACCATCCTCGCATCCTAGAAATAAATTGCACTTATTTGGCTTTGATATCAGGGAAGTCCTGGCCTCATAAAATGTTTAGTAGTGTTCCTCCTTTTTGACAGGGTTTGGGAAAAAATGGAAATGATTCTTCTTAAAATGCTTAATAAAATTAGAAAGTGAAGACAAATGGTCCTAGACTCTTCTTTACTGGAAGACTTTTGATTATTGATTCAATCGCCTTACTAATAATTGGTCTGTTGATATTTTCTATTTCTTCATGAATCAGTCTTGGTAAGTAATATACGGCTCAGAATTTTTCTGTTTCTTCTAGATTGTTCAGTTTGCTAGCATATAGTTGTTCATAGCAGCCTCTTGTTCAGTCACCAAGTCATTTCTGAATCTTTGTAACCCCATGGACTGCAGCATTCCAGGCCTCCCTGTCCATCATCAACTCCCAGAGTTTACTCAAACTCATGTTCATTGAGCCCGTGATACCATCCAACCATCTCATCCTCTATCGCCCCCTTCTCCTCCTGCCCTCAGTCTTTCCCAGCATCAGGATTTTTGCAATGAGTCAGTTCTTTGCATCAGGTGGCCCAAGAATTGGCGGTTCAGCTTCATCATCAGTCCTTCCATTGAGTATTCAGGGCTGATTTCCTTTAGGATTGGCTGGTTTGATCTCCTTGCAGTGCAAGAGACTCTCAAGAATCTTCTCCAGCCCCATAGTTCAAAAACATCAATTCTTCCGTGTTCTGCCTTCTTTATGGTCCAACTCTCACATCCCTACATAACTACTGGAAAGACCATAGCTTTGACTATACGGATGTTTGTCAGCAAAGTGATGTCTTTGCTTTTTAATACATTGTCCAGGTTTGTCATAACTTTCCTGCCAAGAAGTTAACGTCTTCTAATTCATGACCGCAGTCACCATCTGTTGTGATTTTAGAGCCCAAGAAGAGGAAATCTATCACAAACTCCACTCTTTCCCCTTCTATTTGCCATGAAGTAATGGGACTGGATGCCATGGTCTTGCTTTTTCTAACATTGAGCTTTAAGCTTGCTTTTTCACTCTTCTCCTTCACTCTCATCAAGAGGCTCTTTAGTTCCTCTTTGAGCCTCTTAGGATCCTTTTTATTTCTGTAGTATCAGTTGTAACGTCAAATAAATATTTTTAGAGATAGTCCATACTTATAAAAGATTATATATTTCATTCTTTTCCTTAGAGAAATGATAATATACTGTAATGCTCTTCTGTGTCTTGATTTTATTTAACTTTACAAATAACCTTGAAGGCCAGTCAATATCAGCACATAAACAGCATCTTCAGTTTTTCAGATGTTGATAGTTTTCCATTACATGGATATATCATAATTATTTACTCAATCTCTTTTTGTTTTATAGTTAGGTTGTTTGCAGTATTTTTTTTACTACAACAAAGTTGCAGTGAATAGTTTTGTGCATGAATCATCCCATACATGAATACTTACTTATTTTTGCCTATTGCCCAGGCATGACATTTACATGTTCCAGAATTTGCTCTTGGACCTTCAGAATTTATCTACTGTTAAATGATTCTCCCATGTGCCCATTTTCTTGCCATTCCATTATTTCTCTTCTTTACTTTCACCTCAATCCTAACAAATGCCTTTTTAACTAGCACTGTCAACATTCTTTTTGTTTTATATTAAAGAAATATGATGAGGTTAATAATGTTCATGTATGACCTCAAAGTGTTAGTCGCTCAGTCATGTCTGCCTCTTCGTGACTCCATGGACTGTCAGGCTCCTCTATCCGTGGAATTCTCCAGGCAAGAGTACTGGAGTGGGTAGCCATTCCCTTCTCCAGGGGATCTTCCCAATCCAGGGACTGAACCTGCATCTCCTGCATTGCAGATTTGAACCACTAAGGAAGCCTATATGACCTCAAAACTAGATGCAAACAGACAAACATATTGAAGACAGTTAAGCAATGCAGAGAGTACAAACAATCAAAGACTATGTATTCTTTTTTTATGATTTCACCATTTAATAAATATCATGAAGGAAAAAATTTTGGGAGTTATGGAATATTTAACATGAGGGAAGACTATGTATTCTTCATGATAGAGTCTTTAAATTCTCAGAGCCTGTCTCTACTTGGCTTATAGGCAATTCTAATGAATAAAGTCCTCTGGGTTCTCTCCCCAGAAGATTAAGAGTAGCACATAATAAAGCTAGACATAAACACTAATAACAGCCAAAAGTGATGTTTTACAGTGAAGGTGAGGCATCTAAAGCTATAAAAACATAAAGGAATACTTTATGATAATTTAATGTATAAGAAATAACCCTATATAAGCAAACTGCTCCTTAGGGCACCACTTAGCATATTACAATACAAACAGCTGATGAACCAGAGTTACTAAAATACTAAATTGTGTTTAATCTGCTCTTTTTGAGAAAACAGAATAAAAGGGGAGGGGAGACGTGTAATTTTCTACCTATAAAAAAATAGGGATACTTTGAGAAGGATTTTCATATTACATTATCTCATTTGACCACCAATTGCTTTGAGGTAGACATTATCATTTTCGTGTTACAGACGAGATTCAGAGAGCATAAGTAATTTGCCCAGGGTTACCCAACTATCCAAATTCAGGTCTGATTCCAAAGTCCTTGGTTTTTACATTGCATCACACACTGTGTCTCTCTTGCTGTGCTCACTGCTACATTGAATATTAAAGTGCTGTGAGCCAACCCAGGAATCTAATACCTGTTCACAGCATCATTTCTCTGGAAAGAATAGATGACCTGTATCAAGCAGCCTACACATGGATTTTAAAAACTCAGCTCATTTGTTCCTTGGGTTTTTCCTGTAGTACACTTGTTACCGCCTTAAAATACTCCTTAGTGCAATTCAGGAAAGAGAAAAAGGTTCATAAATATTTGTTGGATTTTTATATAGTTTAGTTTTTAGATAGTTTCTCATGTCTTCATATTATCTATTTAGACTTCTATTTTAGGAATATCCTTGTAATTTTATAATATTTGGGGAAATGTATTTCATGGAAATAAGTCATCCCTGTCAATTATGTATTATACAGTGGGTGAAACCATTTCTTTCATCAAATCTATTGGCAGGAAGTTCTCTGTTAGAATAATGCCAGACACACAGTAGGTTTTTTTTAAAAAATTGCCAGTGAATGAATGCATAAATTCTTCATAAATGAATGAAGAGTACAGCTTACAAAAGGCAACTCAACTTTGGCAAACAGGTTTGTCTGGGGAATTGAAATCTGGAAGTAAATCAACTCACTGAAAATCAGTTCATTGAATGAGCTATTTGCCAGTGTTACAGCAAAACTGAAACAAATTGGTGAACTGATTTTCTTATGAATTCATCATTTGGCAAATTGATGTTGGCAAACTAGTTAACAGTTAAATCGGTCACTTGAAAAAGCAGTCTTGAGCAACAACTGAACCTTGCATTTTGAAAGCAGGAATACAGCCTGGACTGTTTCTACAGCACTGTCCGTTTGATCAAGTATATGTCAAAGCCCATCTATATACGTTTTCCTCTTCCTTACCTGGGTGACACTTTCCTTCTCTTTTTTTGCATGTGTGTCCTTCTGCTCCTCAACTTACTGCCTCCTGTTGCAATAAACTTCCCTTTCTCTTACCTCTGGTACACGCTTCCATCACTCCTGTCAGGTCTACGGCTCTTGGCACAAACTGTTGAATCTTTGTGTCCTTTCTGCTCTCACTCCTCATCCTAGTTCTACAATAAGCCTCTATCTACATTATGGTCTATTTGAGGCAGACATTTGGTGAGGCGAAGAAAATGTCTTTCAATAGAAAACTATGCCTTGTCTAGAGGGTACCTCTCCAGGCCATGTGCTTGTGGCCTTTCACTGTTGAGCACACACCACACTCTGCCAAGTCATCTGATTTGAGCCCTTTTATTGTCTTTATTTTTGTAATTCCATAAATTGAAATTTATTTCTATTTATAGTCAATAAATATATGTTTTATATGTTTTTGAATTCCCTTTTGAACTGAATATAACATCTGTCTAGTTCCCATTTTGAATGGGTTAAATAATAAATCTTTAATATATGTTATTTTTAAACCAATATGGTTTTATCATGTTTTGGAAATTATCTTTTAAAATGCTGTTTTCCTCTAGTTTACCTGCATTTGCACAATTTTAGAGTGTCACATGGAAACAGGAGTAGAGTGCACAGCCTGTGTGTTGCTGTCTATGGTCTTGAATAGCCCTTACGAGTCAGAATACTTTGGTTCACTGCTAACCTTTGGCCACTTACTGCTAGTGCTCATGGCATCCTCTTTGCCTTTAGTTTCTGTCATAGTGAAAATATTTGTAAATAGTTGAACCATGAGTTAATTTCAACAGTGTTATTGATATATAATTTGTATACCATCAAGTTCACCCATTTAAAGTATATAGTTCAATGAAGTTTATCACATTCACAGAACTGTACAATAATCATTATGACAAACCTGGGGACATTTTTATCACTCTGAAAAGAAACTCCATATGGATTATCAGTCACTTCCCAATTACCAACAACTCCCCAAACCCTTGGCAACCACTAATATACTGTCTCCATTAATTTGTCTATTCCAGGTACTTCATATAAATAGAAACATGTAATACGTGACCATTTGTAACTGGCTTCTTTTACTTAGCATAATGTTTTCAAGGTTAGTCATATGGTAGCATATATCAGTACTTGAATTATTTTTATAAACAAGTTAGCAAATTATATTCCATTATATTGCTTCCCTGGTGGCTCAGAGGTTAAAGCGTCTGCCTCCAATGCGGGAGACCTGGGTTCGATCCCTGGGTCGGGAAGATCCCCTGGAGAAGGAAATGGTAACCCACTCCAGTATTCTTGCCTGGAGAATCCCATGGACGGAGAAGCCTGGTAGGCTACAGTCCACGGGTTCGCAAAGATTTGGACATGACTGAGTGACTGAACAGAATGGATATAATAGAAATATAACATTTTATTTATCTACTCATTAGCTGATGAAAATTTGGATTGTTCTACTCTTAAGCTATCATGAAAAATGTTGATATGAACATCGTGTACAACTTTCTTTGTATAGATGTACATTTTTATTTCTCTTGGGTAACATTGGTAGGTCACATGGTAACTCTATGTTGAAACTTTTTAGGAACCCCCAGGGTCTTTTCCAAGGTGGCTGCACCATTTTACATTCCTACCAGCAATATATGAGGGATCCCATTTTTCCACATCTCTGCCAACAGTCGTTATTGTCTGTTTTTTATACTGTAACCATTCTGGTAGGTGTGCCACAACTTACGTTTCACAATTTGCATAATTGATTTTATTTTCTTGTGACCATTATTTTAATTATGACTACAATTTTTAAGTCCCCTCTGGAGAGTGTTTTTGGGATGGGAGTGACATGGTATTAGCTCATGACTACTCATCCTACTACCTTCTTACCCCCTTCCTGGCTATCTATGAAGATATTGCCATTCTTCATTACCATATATGTAGAGACCCCCTGTTATCTAACAATGCAAGAGGGTGAGAGAAGGAAGTAGGTCTCATGCCCAGTCTCAACACCATTTTGGCACTACAAAATTATCACATATACTGATCCCTTTGTATGGAAGTCATTCTTATGTGTCATCTTCATCAAATCACTGCTGCTACTGTTTACCACCATGTGGAAAATACTGTTATTCCCCTATGCTCATTCCTTTCTATTTCTCTCGTTAGCATAATATTCAGTTTCAGCTGGACACATCATCACTACCAGGTAAAGAACACAGTCTCAGTCTCCCTTGCCGCTGGTATGGCCATACATGGAGAGGTTATGTGGACAGTTTCTAAAACATCCTCCTAAAAAAAAGGATACACCTTTCCCTTTTCTTCTATGCCTCTTGCTCAGAGGTAGACATAGGGGTACTGAGCCATCTTTGAATATGTATACAAACACGCTTAACCTAGAGATGGCTAAGCAGGGAAAGGTGTGTTTGAGACACAATTGAACTGCCATGCCAGCTCCAAACTATTATCAGACTGCTTTGTGAGAGAGAACAAATTTTGTACCGTAAGAGAAACACACAGCAAAGATTCTAGGGATAAAAGGACCAAAATACATACAAGTAAATCTCAAATGGTTAAAAAAAAAAAAAGGTGTATTTATAAAAGCACACCTGTGAAAGCGCTTGTGTGTGTGCATGGGACAGAACAGAAAGGGCAAACTGTGGACAGCTAGGTGACTAAGTAAAGGGTAAGATTCGAGAAGCCCATTAATGTGGTTCCCTTCCGTGGCACAGAGCAAGGAGTGGAGAGTACGTCTGAAGGGATCAAAAGAAGACATTTAGCATAGTAGACTACAATTCTCTAGTCCCTCTTATGAAATAATAGAAAAATTATTTTTAAATAATTACTTTGAAGTGCATCAAAAACAAAATGGATTAGAGGAGTAGATGGGTAAAGCAAGTATTTTAACAAGTCAGCTACAGAATTTAGAGTTAGGTAAGTTGGTCTTTGCTGCAAAATTCAACTTTATTGTTTGGTTGAATTTTTCATAATTACATATTGGGGGTAAAAAAGGTAAAGCGTTAAAAAGAAGCAGTGAAACTTCCTTGCTACACACCCAACTACTTTTTTCCTCTAATGTGCTTTACATTTTAAGTGTAGCTTCATATTTCAGTTTGTCATAACCAGGTTACTGAAACCTTATGACTAAAGTAATTTTCAAAGAGTCAGAAAACAAAATGTTTCACATGTGTGTCAGAACTGACTTCAATTATAGGTCACCTAACTAGTGTCAGAAAATTGTTTGGTGAGTGGTAAAAAATACATCAGAATTAGAGTCAGAATCATACATAGTAATGGTATCAGTTCAGTTCAGTTCAGTTCAGTCACTCAGTCATGTCTGACTCTTTGCGACCCCATGAATCACAGCACACCAGGATTCCCTGTTCATCACCAACTCTTGGAGTTGACTCAAACTCATGTCCATCGAGCTGGTGATGCCATCCAGCCATCTCATTCTCTGTCGTCCCCTTCTCCTCCTGCCCCCAATCCCTCCCAGCATCAGAGTCTTTTCGAGTGAGTCAACTCTTCGCATGAGGTGGCCAAAGTATTGGAGTTTCAGCTTTAGCATCAGTCCTTCCAGTGAACACCCAGGACTGATCTCCTTTAGAATGGAATGGTTGGATCTCCTTGCAATGCTATAAATTGGCCTAAAACCCAATTTGTGTTAACCCAAGTCCAGTGTTAATTCAGATATACATATTTAAAATACTTATTGTCTACTATGAAATTTTTGTTTTAGAATTCAACATAAGTGATATTATTTAACTTTTTTGAATAATACTGACAAATTATTTTAAATATAACTAAACATTCATACCGCAGAAAATTTAGAAACTTATGTAAAAGAATAAAACTCACTATTAAAATCTCTATTCTAATATATCCTGTCACTTCCCTTTAACATTGTATCATATGCTGAGACTTCTTGCATATATTTGGAGAAAATGTTTTTGTCAATACATTTATTACAAGTGTGTTAGTTGCTCAGTTGTGTCCGACTCTTTTGCAACCCTGTGAACTATAGCCCACAGGGATCTTCTGTCCATGGAATTCTCCAGGCAAGAATATTGGAGTGGATTGCCATTCCCTTCTCCACTGGTTCAAGAGTCAGTAGGAAACTCAGCTTTACCCCTAGATCAGTTCCTGTGTTCTGATTTCTGATGCTATCTCACTCTCTCCACTGCTGAGTTCTAGGTCTTTGTATCTTCTTTTTGACAAATTAGATCTGGTTATTGAAATCTCTAATTTCTGATCTTTGATTTTTACCTGGAAGCTGAATTTCTTAAATCTATAACCTGAGATGGCAAATGTCCCTGGGCTCATGGGAAAGAATGCCATGATCTACTAAAGATCTGTCATGGAGCAGTAGGGTAGCATTACAGTTTTTTTGTTAATGTTGTCCTGGACCTTTATCTTTAAGTCACTTCTAATTTGGGTAAGTTTAATCATTAACTTAAAAGTTCAGAATATGGACTTCTATTCTACCTTCCCAGTTCAGTCCTCCTAAATTAACCCTGCTTTCTCCTCCTACCTTCCAGAGTGAACTAAACAAACAATATTCATGACCTGAGATAAAGACTGGGGCTTCCCTGGTGGCTCAGATGGTAAAGTGTTTGCCTGCAATGTGGGAGACCAGGTTCGATCCCTGGGTCAGGAAGATCCCCTGGAGGAGAAAATGGCAACCCACTCCAGTAATTTTGCCTAGAAAAATCCCATGGATGGAGGAGGCTGGTGGGCTACAGTCCATGGGGTGCAAAGAGTTGGACACGACTAAGCAACTTCACTAAGATAAAGAATACTTTAAAGCCATTTGTATAAATTAGTTTGTGAAGACTTTATAAAAATATGAGAAAGTAATTATAGTATAATTTTAACCAGAAAATAATTATATACACAGTATTCTAATAATTTTTTTCCTAACATAATATTTTATTTCCAGGAAGCTGATGACTTCAGAATATTTCCAAAAACATTCTTTAACCAACTCAGATAATGGAATTGCTGATTGGTTGTTGGAAGTTATCTTACCTACATTCCCTAGTCACATAGAGTTCAGAACAAAGATTTGACCAAATCTTTGTTCAAAGGCATTATACCAGGGAACCCTGAAACCATGTTCTCATTTCAGCATGCCACTTAAGAAAAATATTATCAGAAATACCATTGATGAGAGCAGTAACAAGGTATCAACTTGCCAGCAGAAAGCAAGATAGTCAGTTAAGATATATATCATAATAGAAATTTTAAAAAAGCTACACAAGGAGAAATACCACACAGAAAATGTTAAAATGTGAAAAATTACTTTTTAAGTGATTGAGATATGGTATTTTTTATTTAAATTTTTCTGGCTTTTCCAATGTGTATATACATGTGATAGTAAAAAATAAACAGTATGAAAAACTGTAACTTTTGAGAAGTGACAAAATATTGTAAAAAAAATTAATATACATTTCTTAATTTTTAAAAAGCAATTTATTGTTGTTGTTCAGTCACTCAGTCATGTCCAACTTTTTGTGACCCCCATGGACTGCAGCAAGTCAGGCTTCCCTGTGCTTCACCATCTCCCGAAGCCTACTCAAACTCATATTCACTGAGTCAGTGATGCCTTCAATCTTTCCCAGAATCAAGCTGTTTCCAATGAGTTGGTCTTCGCATCAGGTGGCCAAAGTATTGGAGTTTCAGCTTTAGCATCAGTCCTTCCAATGAACCACCTAGGACTGATCTCCTTTAGAATGGACTGGTTGGATCTCCTTGCAGTCCAAGGGACTCTCAAGAGTCTTCTCCAAAACCACAGTTCAAAATCATCAATTCTTCGGCACTTAGCTTTCTTTACAGTCCAATTCTCACATCCATACATGACCACTGGAAAAACCATAGCCTTAACTAGATGGACCTTTGTTGGCAAAGTAATGTCTCCATTTTTTAATATGCTGTCTAGGTTGGTCATAACTTTTCTTCCAAGGAGCAAGCGTCTTTTAATTTCATGGCTGCAGTCACCATCTGCAGTGATTTTGGAGCCCAAGAAATAGAGTCTGTCACTGTTTCCATTGTTTACCCACCTATTTGCCATGAAGTGATGGGACTATGTGCCATTATCATTGTTTTAAGCTACGTTTTTCACTCTCCTCTTTCACTTTCACCAAGAGGCTCTTCAGTTCCTCTTTGCTTTCTGCCATAAGGGTGGTGTTATATGCATATCTGAGGTTATTGATATTTCTCCCAGCAATCTTGATTCAAGCTTGTGTTTCATCCTGCCCAGCAATTCACATACTTTACTCTGAATATAAGTTAAATAAGCAGGGTGATGATATACAGCCTTGACGTATTCTTTTCCCAATTTGGAACCAGTCCATTGTTCCATGTCCAGTTCTCACTGTTGCTTCCTGACCTGCATGCAGGTTTCACAGAAGGCAGGTAATGTGGTCTGGCATTCCCATCTCTTTAAAACTTTTCCAGTTTGTTGTGGTCCACCCCAAAGGCTTTGGGGTAGTCAATAAAGCAGAAGTAGATGTTTTTCTAAAATTCTCCTGCT